>NC_084661.1:4692500-4902500 GCF_019802595.1 Syngnathoides biaculeatus
ACAAAGTTAACGACCCAGGACACGCTGGAGGGACTACGTCTCTTGGCTGGTCTGGGAATGCCTCGGGATCCCCCAGAAGAGCTGGCTGGGGAAAGGGAAGTCTGGCATCCTCGTTAAAGCTTCCGCCCTAGTATATATATATTTGCTGTGTGACAGGGGAGTTTAAAATACTCCCTCTGCTTTATTTAATTTATCAGATGTTTATTAAAAATGCAGCCAGACAAAAAAGGGTTTCCTATTCAAAAAACATGCACAATTTGAAGACTCTAAATTGCCCCTAGGTGTGATTGTGAGTGTAGCTGTTGTCTGTCTGTGTGTGCCCTGCGATTTCCTGGCAACCGGTTCAAGGTGTACCCTGCCTTTACGTGCGTGCCAGCTTTCAAATCTGCCTGCTGACACTCCAGGTGCAGTCAAGCATCTCTGAAGAAGGCAAATGGTGAATACCCAAAATATCACAAATTTTAAGAAAGAAGTTAAAAACTTTGTCTGAATAAGAAGACAGTACATGTTTTTTTAGACGAATAACACAATTCAATTGGACACATTTTCCAAAGCCATGCAGAGCCGCAAAATAAATTTGAAAGTGCCACGTGTGTCTCTGAAGCCACGGGTTCCGTCCCCCTGGTCTACTTTTTTCAGCAAAAGAAAAACTACAACAGTTATTTGTAGATTGGGGGTTAGGGTGTTGGGGAATGATGACGAAACAAGAACTAACCAAGAGAACCAAATAAGAGAGGACAGAAAAGCATAGGACAGGATGTGAGAAAATGAGTCAGGCAGTGCTTCTGTCGAGTACTACGGTGGGATATTTTTTTGGTTTTAACAGCTGTAAGAACCTGTGAGTTATGTTAGTATAAAAAGTGTTCATATAAGTGATTACGCCACATGTAATTAAAGTCTTTCATGTTTTTATTGAACTTATTAGCTAATGAAGACTATATCACATGCACGTTACTCAGCTGATGAACGGAGTTGCTGACCCAGCAGAGTGAGGAAGGGTGAGTCCAAAAAGAGAAAAGTGAAAACCCACCACCTACCCTTTTATTATGGCTACCAGGTCCCCTGGTAACCATTATCCCTGAATCATGATTGTGCGTGGTGGGGTGTTGTAACATTTGCGAACAATTCATTCAGAAGAAATGATTCTTTCGTTTTGCTTGGCCACTGCCTGCCGGTGTGAAGCAAGCGAGTCGCCTGGGAGTGGAAACGGAATTCCTGAAGCGTTCTGTCATTCACTTCTGAATATTAGGTGAATGATCAATAAGTATCCAGTGTGCAGGCAGAGCCGTACAGGCAGAGGAGGGACTTAAGTGACAGAGATTTGTTCCTGGACTCGTCTACTGAGGAACTGAGTGATTTACTGAACTGGTGAACTGAGGTACTGAGGAACGAAAGAGTGATTCATTCTGGGAGGGGCTCAAGCAAACTGAGTGATTAATTCCCTGAGCTGGTGTACTGAGAAACTGAAGAATGATTCGTTCATACGTGATCTCCTAAGGTAGCAGTACGATTAATAATTTGTTTGCCAGAGGAATGTCGAATGAAGTGAGCATACTTATGAGTTATTTTAACAGTAAATCCTGATGTCCTCATATGGATAGCTTTAACTAGCAGCCACTTCCTCAAGCTCACTGTTAATTATGTTAGTCAAGAACATGTAAACAAGCACACTCTTCTTTTCCTTTCGGCTTGTCTCAATAGGAGTTACCGCAGTGTGTCATCTTTTTTCATCGAAGCCTATCTCGTGCATCTTCCTCTCTAACATCCACTGTCCTCATGTCTTCCCTCACAACATCCATCAACCTTTTCTTTGGTCTTCCTCTTGCTCTTTTGCTTGGCAGCTCCATCCTCAGCACCCCTCTACCAATATATTCACTCTCTCGCCTCAGGACATGTCCAAACCATCGAAGACTGCTCTCTTGAACCTTGTCTCCAAAACATCCAACTTTGGCTGTCCCTCTAATTACCTCATTTCTAATCCTATCCAACCTGCTCACTCCGAACGAGAACATCCGTACATCATGGCCGGCTTCACAACTGTTTTATAAACTTTCCCCTTCATCCTGGCAGACACACTTCTGTCACATAACACACCAGACACCTTCCGCCAGTTGTTCCAACCTGCTTGGACCTGTTTCTTCACTTCCTTACCACACTCACCATTGCTCTGGATTGCTGACCCCAAATATTTGAAGTCGTCCACCCTCGCTATCTCTTCTCCCTGGAGCCTCACTCTTCCCCATCCTCTCAATTCACGCATGTATATTCTGATTTACTTCAGCTAATCTTCATTCCTCTCCTTTCCAGTGCATGCCTCCATCTTTCTAATTGTTCCTCCACCTGTTCCTTGCTTTCACTGCACATCACATTATCATCCGTAAACATCATGGCTCAAGGGGATTCCAGTCAAACCTCATCTGTCAGCCTATCCATTACCACGGGGAACAGGAAGGGTCTCAGAGCTGATCTCTGATGCAATTCCACCTTCACCTTAAATTCTTCAATTACGCCGACGGCACACCTCACCACTGTTCTGATGCCCTCATACATGTCCGGTTCTAATCTAACATATTCCTCCACCACACCAGACTTCCGCATGCAGTACCACAGTTCCTCTCTTGGTACTTTGTCAAAGGCTTTCTGTAGATCCACAAAGAAACAATGGAGCTCCTTCTGACCTTCTCTGTTCTTTTCTATTAGCATTGTCAAGGCAAATAATGAATCTGTGGTACTCTTTCTCGGCATGAAACCATACTGTTGCTCACTTATATTGACTTCTGTCCTGTTTCTACCCTCCACTACTCTTTCCCAGACCTTCATTGTGTGGCTCATCAACTTTATTCCGCTATAGTTGCCAGAGTTCTGCAAGTCACCTTTGTTATTAAAAAATGGGAACTAGCACACTTTTCCTCCATTCTTCAGGCATCTTCTCACCCGCGAGTATTCTGTTGAATAATTTAGTCAAAAATGCCACAGCAACCTCTCCAAATTGCTTCCATTCCTCCACCAATATGGCATCAGGACCAACTGCCTTTCCATTTTTCATTCTTTGTAGTGCCTTTCAAACTTGCCCCTTGCTATTCATTGGCACTTCCTAGTCCTTTACACTCCTCTTTACTCTTCTTTCTCATTTTTTTCCATTCATCAACTTCTCAAAGTGTACTTTCAATCTATTCAGCACACTACTGGGATCAGTCAACACATTTCCATCTCTATCCTTAATCACCCTTACCTGCTCCACATCGTTCCCATCTCTATCCCTCTGTCTGGCCAACCTGTAAAGATCCTTTCGTCCTTCTTTCGTGTGCAACCTGGTGTACATGTCATCATATGCCTCTTGTTTAGCCTTCACCACCGCCACCTTTGCCCTACGTCGCATCTCAATGTCTTCCTTTTGCCTCTCCTCAGTACTCTCAGTGTCCCACTTCTTCTCTCATCTCTTTCCTTGTATGACTTCTTGTATTTTTGGTTGCCACTACCAGGTCTCCTTCTCCCCATTCCTACAAGAAGTTACACCAAGTACTCTCCTGCCTGTCTCTCTGATCACCTTGGCAGTAGTAGTCCAGTCTTCCAGGAGCTCTCCTGTCAATCTAGAGGCTGTCTCACCCCTTTCCGGACAGCCGCACTGCATTTTTCCTTTCTCAACTTCCACCACATAACTTTATCTTCTTAATTTTTAATAATTTTGGCTCATCCAGTTATTTATCTGCTTTAGACAATGACACAACACCTCACTTGAACTGTTGTTTTTGGTGACACTGCTACATCTAACTGTGTGTCATCTGCATATCTATCATAGTGAAAAGTAAAATTCTGGAAAATTTTACCCAAGGTTACACAGGGTGAACAAGAGGGGTCCAATAACTGACCTTTGAGGAACCCCATAGTTCATTGTTCATTACATTTGTTGAGATTGAGCACTTCCAATGGTTCCAAAGTAGCTCTTTTCCTCCAGGTATGATCTAAAGCATTTAAGAACAGTTCCATTTAGTCCAACCCATATTTCTAACCAATTTAGCAATATATTGCAATCTACGGTCTCAAAAGGTGCACTGCGATACAACAAGACCAAAACTGACAACTTTTCTGAATTAGTATTCATTCTCAAATCATTTAGCACTTTAAGAGCAGATTCGGTACTGTCATTAGTTCAGAAACATGATTGATATTTGTCCAAAAAAATCAGTTTTAATTCAAGAAATTGCAGAAATTGTGGGTCGAAGACAAAGAAGAGGAGGAAACCGGATCCAGCGTCAGAAGAAAAAGAGGAATGCACAGAGCCTACAACTGAGTGTAGGGACTTTTAATGTTGGGACTATGACAGGAAAAGCTCAGGAGTTGGTTGACATGATGATTAGGAGAAAGGTTGATATTCTGTGCATCCAAGAGAGCAGGTGAAAAGGTAGTAAGGCTAGAAGTTTAGGAGCAGGGTTTAAATTATTCTACCATGAAGTAGATGGGAAGAGAAATGGAGTAGGGGTTATTTTAAAGGAATAGCTGGCTAAGAAGGTCTTGGAGGTGAAAAGAGTATCAGATCGAGTGATGAGACTAAAATTTGAAATTGAGGGTGTTATGTATAATGTGGTTAGCGGCTATGCACCACAGGTAGGATGTGACCGAGAGTTGAAAGAGAAATTCTGGAAGGAACTAGATGAAGTAGTTCTGAGCATCCCAGACAGCGAGAGAGTTGTGATTGGTGCAGATTGTAATGGACATATTGGTAAAGGAAACAGGGGCGATGAAGAAGTGATGGGTAAGTACGGCATCCAGGAAAGGAACTTTGAAGGGCAGATGGTGGTGGACTTTGCAAAAAGGATGGAGATGGCTGTAGTGAACACTTATTTCCAAAAGAGGGAGGAACATATAGTGACCTACAAGAGCGGCGGTAGAACCACGCAGATAGATTATATTTTGTGCAGACGATGTAATCTGAAGGAGGTTACTGACTGTAAAGTAGTGGTAGGGGAGAGTGTAGCTCGACAGCATAGGATGGTAGTATGTAGGATGATTCTGGTGGTGGGTAGGAAGATTAAGAAGACAAAGGTAGAGCAGAGAACCATGTGGTGGAAGCTGAGAAAGGAAGAATGTTGTGCGGCCTTCCGGAAAGAGGTGAGACAGGCTCTCGATGGACAACCGAAGCTCCCGGAAGACTGGACGACGACAGCGAAGGTGATCAGAGAGACAGGCAGGAGAGTACTTGGTGTGTCATCTGGTAGGAAAGGGGAGAAGGAGACTTGGTGGTGGAACCCCATAATACAGGGAGTCATACAAGGAAAGAGATTAGCGAAGAAGAAGTGGGATACTGAGAGGACTGAGGTGAGGCGAAAGGAGTACATCGAGATGCGACGTAGGGCAAAGGTAGAGGTGGCAAAGGCTAAACAAGAGGCATATGAAGACATGTACACCAGGTTGGACACGAAAGAAGGAGAAAAGGATCTCTACAGGTTGGCCAGACAGAGGGATAGAGATGGGAAGGATGTGCAGAAGGTTAGGGTGATTAAGGATAGAGATGGAAATGTGTTGACTGGTGCCGGTAGTGTGCTAAATAGATGGAAAGAATACTTTGAGAAGTTGATGAATGAATAAAATGAGAGAGAAGGAAGAGTTGAAGAGGCAAGAGTGAAGGACCAGGAAGTGGAAATGATTACTCAGGGGGAAGTCAGAAAGGCATTACAAAGGATGAAAAATGGGAAGGCAGTTGGTCCTGATGACATACCGGTAGAGGTATGGAAGCAATTTGGAGAGATGGCTGTGGAATTTTTGACCAACTTATTCAACAGAATACTAGCGGGCGAAAAGATGCCTGAAGAATGGAGGAAAAGTGTTCTAGTTCCAATTTTTAAGAACAAAGGGGATGTTCAGAGCTGTGGGAACTATAGAGGAATAAAGTTGATGAGCCACACAATGAAGTTATGGGAAAGAGTAGTGGAGGCTAGACTCAGGACAGAAGTAAGTATCTGCGAGCAACAGTATGGTTTCATGCCTAGAAAGAGTACCACAGATGCATTATTTGCCTTGAGGATGCTCGTGGAAAAGTACACAGAAGGTCAGAAGGAGCTACATTGTGTCTTTGTGGATCTAGAGAAAGCCTATGACAGAGTACCAAGAGAGGAACTGTGGTACTGCATGCGTAAGTCTGGTGTGGCAGAGAAGTATGTTAAAATAGTACAGGACATGTATGATGGCAGCAGAACAATGGTGAGGTGTGCCTTAGGTGTGACAGAGGAATTTAAGGTGGAGGTGGGACTGCATCAGGGATCAGGTCTGAGCCCCTTCCTGTTTGCAGTGGTAATGGATAGGCTGACAGATGAGGTTAGACTGGAATCCCCTTGGACCATGATGTTCGCAGATGATATTGTGATATGCAGTGAAAGCAGGGAGCAAGCAGAGGAACAATTAGAAAGATGTAGACATGCACTGGAAAGGAGAGGAATGAAGATTAGCCAAAGTAAAACAGAATATATGTGCGTGAATGAGAAAAGTAGAGGGGGGAGAGTGAGGCTACAGGGAGAAGAGATAGCGAGGGTGGATGACTTCAAATACTTGGGGTCAACAATACAGAGCAATGGAGAGTGTGGTCAGGAAGTGAAGAAACGGGTCCAAGCAGGTTGGAACAGCTGGCGAAAGGTGTCTGGTGTGTTATGTGACAGAAGAGTGTCTGCTAGGATGAAGGGCAAAGTTTACAAAACAGTGGTGAGGCCGGCCATGATGTACGGATTAGAGACAGTGGCACTGAAGAAACAACAGGAATCTGAACTGGAGGTGGCAGAAATGAAGATGTTGAGGTTCTCGCTCGGAGTGACCAGGTTGGATAGGATTAGAAATGAGCTCATTAGAGGGACATTCAAAGCTGGATGTTTTGGAGACAAGATTCGAGAGAACAGACTTCGATGGTTTGGACATGTTCAGAGGCGAGAGAGTGAGTATATTGGTAGAAGGATGCTGAGGATGGAGCTCCCAGGCAAAAGAGCGAGAGGAAGACCAAAGAGAAGGTTTATGGATGTGGTGAGGGAAGACATGAGGGCAGTTGGGGTTAGAGAGGAAGATGCAGGAGATAGGCTAAGATGAAAAAAGATGACACACTGCGGTAACTCCTATTGAGACAAGCCGAAAGGAAAAGAAGAGTGTGCTTGTTTACATGTTCTTGACTAACATAATTAACAGTGAGCTTGAGGAAGTGCTGCTAGTTAAAGCTATCCATATGAGGACATCAGGATTTACTGTTAAAATAACTCATAAGTATGCTCACTTCATTCGACATTCCTCTGGCAAACAAATTATTAATCGTACTGCACACGCTGTGGCGACCCCTAACGGGACAAGCCGAAAGGAAAAGAAGAAGAAGATTGGTGGGAATACTAGCGAGAGAGAAGATGCCAGAAGAATGGAGGAAATGTATGCTGGTCCCCATTTTTAAGAACTAAGGCGATGTTCAGAACTGCGGAAACAACAGAGGAATTAAGATGATGACCCACACAATTAAGTTATGGGAAAGAGTAGTGGAGGTCCACAGATGCATTATTTTCCTTGAGGATGCTCTTGGAAAAGTACAGAGAAGGTCAGAAGGCGCTACATTGGGTTTTTGTAGACCTGGAGAAAGCCTATGACAGAGTACCAAGAGAGGAACTGTTGTACTGCATGTGCAAATCTGGTGTGGCAGAGAAATATGTTAGATTAGAACCGGACATGTATGAGGGCATCAGAACAGTGGTGAGGTGTGCCATCGGCGTAATTGAAGAATTTAAAGTGAAGGTGGAATTGCATCAGAGATCAGCTCTGAGACCCTTCCTGTTCCCCGTGGTAATGGATAGGCTGACAGATGAGGTTAGACTGGAATTCCCTTGAGCCATGATGTTTATGGATGATAGTACAGGACATGTATGAGGGCAGCAGAACAGCGGTTACATGTGCCGTAGGTATGTCACAACAATTTAAGGTGGAAGTGGGACTGTAGCAGGAATCCGCGCTGAGCCCCTTACCCTCTGTGATAGTAATGGATAGGCTGACGGACGAGGTTAGACTGGAATCCCCTTGCACCATAATGTTCACAGATGATATTGTGATTTACAGTCGAAGCAGGGAGCAGGGGGAGGAACAATTAGAAAGATGGAGGTACAAACTGGAAAGGAGAGGAATTAAGATTAGCCGAAGTAAAACAGAATATATGTGCTTGAATGAGATGGATGGAGGAGGAAGAGTGAATTTCCAGGGAGAAGAGATAGCGAGGGTGGATGACTTCAATTACTTGTGGTCAGCAATACAGAGCAATGGTGAGTGTGGTAAGGAAGTGAAAAAACAGGTCCAAGCGGGGTGGAACTGTTGTCAGAAGGTGTCTGGTATTCTATGTGATGGAAGAGTCTTTGCTAGGATGAAGGGCAAAGTTTATAAAATAGTGGTGATGATCCGGCCCTGATGTACGGATTAGAGATGGTGGCACTGAAGAAACAACAGGGAGCAGAAGTTGAGATAGCCAAAATGAAGATGTTGAGGTTCTCGCTCAGGGTGACCAGGTTGGATAGGATTAGAAATTAGTTTATTAGAGAGACAGACAAAGTTGGATGTTTTCGAGACAAGGTTAGAGAGAGCAGACTTAGATGGTTTGGACATGTTCAGAGGTGAGAGATTGAGTATATTTGTAGAAGGGTGCTGAGGATGGAGCTGCCAGGCAAAAGAGCGAGAGGAAGACCAAAGAGAAGGTTGATGGATGTTGTGAGGGAGGGCATGATGACAGTTGGTGTTAGAGAGGAGGATGCACAAGATAGACTTAGATGGAAAAAGATGACACGCTGTGGCGACCCCTAATGGGACGAGCTGAAAGAAAAAGAAGAAGAAACATGCCTTCAAAATAAGATACATATACACCACGAAAATGAATATAAAGTGCATGAAAATTTTAACTCACCATAACGCAAAATCAATGGGAGCCCTGACCTTTAAATCCAGCAACGTGATCAGCCAATTTGAAGACCGTTGTCAATATCTCAGTAAGCTAGTTTTGTGACCCATACCTCGTGACTGTCGAAAAAATCTATAAATCAAATCTTTGAAGCGGCTCTCATAATTCAAACACTTGTAAGTGATTTCCCAGTGGACAACCATCTTATTTCCGTGTATAAGAGAAGTCGTCTGTGCTCTACGTCAATCTCCTCACAAAGCGCCTAAAATTGGCACGAGTAAAGATGTGTACTGTATTTTGGTAAATAACTTTCTTTTTTTTGGAAGTTGTAGGTCCTTCTTTTGTCTCTTCACTGGGACTTTTCCCCTTCGAAAAGAAACTTTCCAAAGACGTCTGTTTTATACTCATTTTGAGAGCTTGTGGGGGTAAATGTTGGCACTCAAATGACCGAGATGTAACCAAGAGACCGAGAGAATCTAGTCTTTTTTCAAAATAAAAGATTGTTCAGACTCAGATAATGAATAATACGGAACTAATTATTTATTTCTTTGGCGGCCAGGTACCAATTCATCCACGGACCGGTACCAGTCCGTAGCCCTGTGGTTGGGGACCTCTGTGTTAGCACACTTCTGATCACCATTTGGAGATATCGGTAGTGTGGTTTCATCCTCTGACTGTCCATTAACATGCACATACACTTCAATGTAGTGGATTTGCAACTCCAGAATTGACATACTCTGCAGTAGTCAGTGATAGTCCTCAGTAGAGAAGGAGGCATCTTGACGGCTTATCATGTTGCGAACACTAGGCTTGTGCTAATTAACAGGCCATGCTCACTTAATGATGAAACAACAGATTATCCATACAAAAGAAAAATACAATCCCACAGGTTTAAAAGTATCCAGGAATTGCGGCTTGTAAAGTTTTTGTCAAAAAAAAAAATCAAGCTGGTCGACAGAAAAAGTGTCAACAGAGGCAAAGCAAAAAATTATCAGTTTTAAATGTTTCTTTTTAAATGCTTTTAATCATGTGAAGCATATTGAGTTACCTTGTGTAAGAAATGCACGATAAAAATACATTTGCTTTCCTTTACTTTATTATCAGGAGTGTTGTTGTAAATCTCAAAATCAGGATTGTGAAAGATTGAGGAAAATTGAAATGGTGCTCACTGCGATTGTGTGGTGTTTAAACTTTTCCACCAAGTCGAGAAAGTGACAGCAATAATTGGAGTCTTAAAACAACTTTGCCATTTGAGGCTTGCACTTATAAATGGGAGGTCTGAAAGTTTGTTGCTAAATCAAGATTATTGTCAACATTGGAATTTAACCATTCAATGAGGTATTGAATTTGGCTTGCTAATAGTGTTTGAAATTGGGTGCGTCAAGTTTGCTTTTCATGTCGCTCTTTACTTTGAGGACTATCTGTAAACTATACCATTGTGATAAACTGTATACAGTAAAGAAAATAAGTATTTGAACATCCTGCTATATTGCAAGGTCTGAAATTTTCATCGTAAGCGCATGTCCACTGTGAGACAAATAATCGAAAAGAAAAATCCAGAAAGGGCTACGGGAAAAAAATGCCAAGGAGCTTAGTGAAAAAAGGTCCACTGTTGGAACAATCATTTGAAAATGGGAGAAGCTAAATATGACGTTCAATCTCAATAGGAGTGGAGCACAATGCAAGATATCACCTCGTGGGGTCTCAATGATCCTTAGAAAGGTGAGGAATGCACGACAGGACTTGGTCAATGACCTGAAGAGAGCTGCAACCACCGTTTCCAAGGTGGCTGTTAATAATACACTAAGACGTCATGGTTTGAAATCATGCATGGCACGGAAGGTTCCCCTGCTTCAACCAGCACATGTCAAGTCCCGTCTTAAGTTTGCCAATGACCCTTTGGGTGATACGACGAGCCATGAGAGAAGGTTTAGTGGTCAGATGAGACCAAAATGGAACTATTTGGTCATAATTCCACTAATCATGCTTGAAGGAAGACAAATGATGAGTTCCATCCCAAGAACACCATGCCTACTGTGAAGCATGGGGTGGGAGCATTATGCTTTGGGGGTGTTTTTCTGCACATGGGACAGGACGACTGCAGTGTATTAAGGAGAGGATGACCGCGGCCATGTATTGTGAGATTTTGGAAAACAAGCTGTATCACAGAAATAAATCGTTTGAAAAATCATACATTGTGATTTCTAGATTTTTCTTTTTAGATGATCTCTCTCACAGTGAACATGCACCTACGATTAAAATTTCAGACCCCTCCATGATTTCTCAGAGTTAACTTGCAGTATAGCAGGGTGTTCAAATACTTATTTTCTTCACTGTAGAACCTCTTTAGTGTAATTTACTTATATTCTATAACTTGTGGGGTAAAAATTGTATTGGTAAACGTATGATATGATATGCAAAGGTTAGATTATGAGGACTAGAAGGTAGGTTCAGTAGGCAGGTAGGCAGGAAGGTAGGCAGAGCCCGAAAGGGTAACATGGGTCCCCCTTCCCATGGGCTCACCACCTCTGAGAGGGGGCAAAGGGGTCGGATGCAACGTAAGCTGGGCGGTGGCCAAAGGCGGGGACCTTAGCGATCCGATCACAGAAACAGAAACTACAGAAACTAGCTCTAGGGACATAGAATGTTACCTCTCTAGCAAGGAAGGAGCCAGTGTTGGTGCCTGAGGTTGGAAAGTTCTGAATAGATAGTCAGACTCGCCTCGACGCACTGCTTGGGCTCTGGTGCAACTCCTCTTGTGAAGGGTTGGACTCTGTTTCACTCTGGAGTTGCCCACGGGGAGAGACACCGAGCAAGTGTGGGTAAACTTATTGCCCCCCGGCTCGGGGCCTGTACATTAGGGTTTACCCTAGTAGATGAGAGGATAGCCTCCCTCCGCCTGGAGGTAGGGGGACGGGTCCATACTGTTGTTTGTGCTGATGCACCAAGCGGAAGTTCCCACGCTTTTTGGAGTCCTTAGAGGGAGTGCTGCAGAGCGCTCCCCTGGCGACTGCATCATTCTGCTGGGGGATTTCAATGCCCACGTGGGAAATGACAGTGAGACCTGGAAGGGCATGATTGAGAAGAACAGCCCCCCCCCCCCCACCCCGATGAGAACCGAGTGGTGTTCTGTTACTGGACTTCTGTGCTCATCAGGGATCGTCCATAACGAACACCATGTTCATGCGTAAGGGTGTCCACATGTCCACCTGGCATCAGGCCACCCGAGGTCGCAGTTCGATGATCGATTTTGCGGTCATGTCATCGGACTTGCGACTGCATGTCTTGGACACTCGGGTGAAGAGAGGGGCAGACCTGTCAATTGATCACCACATGGTGGTGAGTTGGCTCCGATGGTGGGGGAAGATGCCGGTCCGATGTGGCAGGCCCAAACGTATTGTGAGGGTCTGCTGGGAACAGCTGGCAGATTCCCCTGTCAGAAGGAATTTTAACTCCTACCTCTGAAAGAACTTTGCTCACGTCCTGGAGGAGACGGGGGACATTGAGTCAGAGAGGATGATGTTCCGCACCTCTATTGCTGAGGCAGCCGATGGGAGCTGTGGCTGTAAGGTGGTCGGAGTCTGTCGTGGCGGCAACCCAGGAACACGTTGGTGGACACCAACAGTGAGGGATGCTGTCAAGTTGAAAAAGGAGTCCTATCAGGCATTTTTAGCCTGCGGGACTCCCAATGCAGCTGAGAGGTACCGGCTGGCCAAGCAGAATGCAGCTTTGGTGGTCACTGAGGTAAAAACCTAGGCGTGGGAGGAGTTCGCTGAGGCCATGGAGAACAACTTAAGGATGGCTTCGAGGAAATTCTAGTCCACCGTCCGGTGTCTCAGGAGGGGGAAGCAGCACCACCAACACTGTGTATTGTGGGGATTGGGCGTTGCTGACCTCAACTCGTGATGTTGTGAGTCAATGAGGAGAATACTTCAAAGAATTCCTCAATTCCCACAACACGCCTTTCCACGAGGAAGCTGAGTCTGGGTGCCCTGAGGTGGGCTCTTCTATCTCTGGGGTTGAGGTTACTGAGGTGATTAAAAAGCTCCTTGGTGGCAGGGCCCTGGGGGTGGATGAGATTCGCCCAGAGTTCCTAAAGGCTCTGGATGTTGTGGGGCTGTCCTGGTTGACACACCTCTGCAACATTGCGTGGACATCGGGGACAGTGTCTCTGGATTGGCAGACAGTGGTGGTTGTCCCCCTTTTTAAGAAGTGTGACCAGAAGGTGTGTTCCAACTATAGGGACATCACACTCCTCAGCCTCCCTGGTAAAGTCTATTCAGGTGTACTGCAGCGGAAGGTCCATCGGGAAGTCGAATCTTGGATTCAGGAGCCGCAATGTGGTTTTCGTCGGGACTGTGGCACATTGGACCAGCTATACACCCTCGGCAGGGTCCTCGAGGGTGCATGGGAGTTTGCCCAACCAGTTATCATATGTTTTCTGGACTTGGAGAAGGCGTTCGACCGTGTCCTGTAGGGGGTTTTTGGGAGTATGGGGTACCAAACCCCCTGATACGAGCTGTTCGGTCCCTATATGACCGCTGTCAGAGTTTGGTCTGCATTGCCGGCAATAAGTCGGACTCGTTTCCGATGAGAGTTGGACTCCGCCAAGCTTGCCCTTTGTCACCGATTTTGTTCATAATGTTTATGGAGTGAACTTCTAGGTGCAGCCGAGACATAGATGCTGTGCGGTTTTGTTGCCTCATAATCGCATCTCTGCTCTTTGCAGACGATGTGGTTCTTTTGGCTTCATCAAGTTGTGATCTCCAGCTTTCACTGGAGCGATTTGTGTGTGAAGCGGCTGGGATGAGAATCAGCACTTCCAAATCTGAGACTATGCTCCTCAGTTGGAAAAGGGTGGCATACCCTCTCCGGGTCAGGGATGAGATCCTGTCCCAAGTGGAGGAGTTCAAGTATCTTGGGGTCTTGTTCACGAGTGAGGGAAGAATAGAGCAGGAGATTGACAGATGGATCGGTTCAGCGTCTGCAGTGATGCAGACTTTGTATTGGTCCATTGTAGTAAAGTGGGAGCTAAGTCAAAACGCGAAGGTCTCAATTTAACAGTCGATGTCCGTTTCTACCCTCACCTATGGGCACGAGCTGTGCGTCGTGACTGAAAGAACAAGATCCCTGATACAAGGGCTCGAAATGAGTTTCCTCCACAGGGTGTTCGGGCTCTCCCTTAGAGATAGGGTTACAAGCTCTGTCATCTCGAAGAGGCTCAGTGTCAAGCCGCTGCTCCTCCGCATTGTGAGGAGCCAGATGAGGTCGGTGGGGCATCAGATTCGGACGCCTCCTGGACACTTTCCTGGTGAGGTGTTACCGTCATGTTCCACTGGAAAGAGACCCCGGGGATGACCCAGGACGCGCTGGAGAGACTATGTCCCTTGGCTGGCTTGGGAACAACTCGGGATCCCTCCGGAAGTGCTGAAAGAAGTGGCTGGCGAAAGGGAAGTCTGTGTATCGCTCCTGAAGCTACTTCCCCCTTGACCCAACCTGGAGAATCAGTAAAAGATGGATGGATGGAAGGTAGGTTTCATAATTTTCATGAAAAGCTATTTATTTATTTCCGGGGTGAAATAACCCTTAAAACTGATTTAGCTGTTTATCCATGTTTACCTGTTCAGTCAAAACCAATATCTTTCCTTTGCAGTAAAGACTTGTCCTCTTCCCAAAGCATATGTCGGTCTAGCCAACCTTTCATTTTTTATGCCTGTTCTCAAAAGCATTGTGGGGAAGCTGGCGGCACTGGATATGATGGTTCTGGCTTTAATTAGTACAGCCTGTATTAGTGATTTCATGTTTTCTTTACAGGCTATGCTAATCTATACCATAATCAGCCAAGCAATGGAAGCTCCCTGGGTGAATGGAATAGAATGCTTTGTTTTTGCAAGTGCCATTAATCTACGAATGGTTTATTTGGGTGGGCAAGGCATACATGACTCCATGCTCTATGCAATGATTTTCACAGTAATCATTCATTATGGTCTCCCCCAAGATTCTGAAGTGTGTACAGTGTGTACAGTGGTAAGAATTACTGAATATCAGATAATGATAACATTTATTCCTCTGGAGTTGACAAGCCCCACAGTCGAATGTTCATGTGTTATGGATCTGTGGAGTGTTGCGATTTCCTCACTGTTTGCAATAACCACTGTGTTCCTTTGTTTTTCTTTGTGGGCACAATTAACACAGATTCAACATCAGACATGCAGGATTACAGCAATTCAGTCACCAGTAGTGTTTCTTCTTGTGTTCACAATGTGTTTTTGTCATGTTATCTCTGTGTGAGAGAGAAAAATCTGCATCTGCCTTTGCCTGTAAGCTTCAGTCTAGATCCATCCATCCATCCATCCATCCATCCATAATCTGCCACTTTTCTGGGTCCGGTCACGGAGGAAGTAGCTTCAGCAGGAATGCCCAGACTTACCTTTCACCAGCCATCTCTTCCAGGTCTTCCGGAGAGATCCCGAGGTGTTCCCAAGCCAGCCGAGAGACATAGTCTCGCCTCGGGGTCTCTTTCCGGTGGGACATGCCCAGAACACCTCACCAGGGCGGCGTCCGGGGCGCATCCGAATCAGATCGCCCACCCACCTCATCAGGCTCCTCTCAATTCGGAGGAGCAGTGACACGACATTTAGCCCCTCCCGGATGACCGAGCTTCTTGCCCTATCTCTCAGGGAGAAGCCGGACACCACGCGGAGGAAAGTCATTTCGGCCGCTTGTATCCGGAATCTTGTTCTTTCGGTCACAACCCACAATTCATGCCCATGGATGATCGGTATCGGTACCCCATACTCCCGAAAATCCCCCACAGGACTCCCCGAGGGACACGGTCGAACGCCTTCTCCAAGTCGAGAAGACTTATGATAACTGGTTGGGCGAACTCCCATGCACCCTTGAGGATCCTGCCGAGGGTGTAGAGCTGGTCCACTGTTCCACGGCTAGGACGAAAACCACATTACTCCTCCTGAATCAGAGATTCGACTTCTGATGGACCTTCCTCTCCAGTACCCATGAGTAGACCTTACCAGGGAGGCTGAGAAGTGTGATCCCTCTATAGTTGGAACACACCCTTCGGTCATGCTTCTTGAAAAGGTGGACCACCACCCCAATCTGCCAATCAGATCAGGCACTGTCCCCGATGTCCATGCAATATTGCAGAGGGTTGTCAACCAGGACAGCCCCACAACATTCAGAGCCTTTAGGAACTCCGGGCCAATCTCATCCACCCCCAGGGCCCTGCCACCAAGGAGCTTTTTAATCACCTCAGTAACCTCAACCCCAGAGATAGAAGAGCCCGCCTCAGAGCACCCAGACTCAGCTTCCTTGTGGGAAGGGATGTTGGTGGAATTGATCTTCGAAGTATTCTCCTCACAACAAATATTCCGTGGGAACGTGGGTCGAGCGCTGAACTGTGGGCTGTCGTCTTCATGTATCGTGTCTGCTACACCTGATTTTACCCCAACGTTCCTGATGCTAGTGTGCAGCTAGCAGGCCGTGCTCTGCACCAATGGGATCCAAGAGGTGGAAACATTTTCAACCATGTGTACACCAACTTTAAGCACGGCTACAGAATGAAGATTTTCAAAATAAAATCTGTTAATACAATAACAAAATATTTCCTGAAAAATGTAATAAAAGAAAGAACAAACGATACATTGTTCTAAATCTATTCAAAATTATGATGCACACATGCATTTTATCTCACACATGAATTTCGTGTCTTGAAATGTCATTGCCATTTGACAATGGCAAAAAGAATTAAGATTATGTGTTATTTCAGCAAATTTTAAACAGACTTTATCTAATAACTATCTAATAATGTAATATAATATATATTAATATAATATATATATATAATATATATATAATATAATATTTTAGAATAATTTAGAATCTTGGAGCCCTTCACTGTCCCCGAGAGGTTTGACCACGTCAACGTCGACTTGGTAGGTCCACTTCCTCCCTCGCACGGTTTCACCTACTTGCTCACCATGGTGGACAGGACGACCCGCTGGCCCGAAGCCGTTCCCCTCTCCTCGACAACATCGTCAGACGTGGCCCGGGCGTTCATCGGCACATGGGTTGCGCGCTTCGGGACCCCGTGCGACCTTTCCTCAGATCATGGCCCTCAGTTTACCTCTGAACTCTGGAACGCAGTCGCTGAGAGTTTGGGGGTCAAGCTGCATCGCATTACCGCCCATCACCCCCAGGCGAACGGTCTTTGGGAGCGGTTCCACCGCTCCATGAAAGCAGCCCTGCGTGCCGGCTTGACAGACGGCAACTGGTTGGATAAGCTCCCGTGGGTCATGCTCGGCCTCAGGTGCGCCCCCAAGGAGGACCTGTTGTTCTCATACGCCGAACTCGTCTACGGCCAGCCACTGCGGGTCCCCAGCGAATTCATCCCAGACGCCACAGCGCCCTGGTCCGCAGCCAGGCAACGGTCCTCCCTGCTGGAGGCCGCAAAAGGGTTCGCGCCGGTTCCCACGTCGCAACATGGCACCCCATCTGCCCGGTGCCCCGTCACCTGCGCTCTGCGGATTTTGTGTTTGTTCGTCATGACGCCCACCGTGGACCTCTCCGCCCACCATACGACGGGCCGTTCAGGGTCCTGGAGCACGGGGATAAGAGCCTGCTCGTGGACATTGGCGGCAGACCCGAGACTGTTTCTGTGGACAGGGTCAAACCCGCGCACCTGGACATTGCCCAGCCTTTGGGGTTGGCCCTCCCCCCGCGCCGGGGTCGTCCCCCTTTGCCCTGTGCCCCGGCGCCTGCCGGGGTGCCCTTGACCCCGCCTGGGCCCTTGTCCCCGTGACTCAATGGACAGTGCGGCCCCGTCCCCCTCGGCCCCTACAGTGCACACCTGCCGGGGTCGGGTCGTCATCCCTCCACGGCACAAGGATTTTGACTATGGGTTAATTCTGGGGGGTTAACAATTAGTATATAAAATATATATTATATATTAAATATTATTCTATTCTAAATATTCTAAATCAGAAGAAAAACACCCAATTGATTCTAATTATATTTATAACTGCAGACAGAGGGGAGTTTCAATACTAGTTGATGAAAAAAATAGTGCAGTAGTGGATCCAGAAGGCCGATACATACATCATGCACGCCACAAAATTTAACAAGCTTTCCAGCTGATTCAGTAGGGATTAGTATTAGTAATATAGTTTGTTGACTATCGCACAAATTCTCACTTTAAAGTGTATGTAACGTAAATTTTTGAGCGCAAATTATCTTCTCTAGATGCAAATAAATGTTCAACTGTACCATGAAATACAAATCTTGTTCAATGTATTTCCCGAAAAATATAAGTATTTCTGAATGAAAGTCTACAAACTTTGGTCTTGTTTCCCATACCTGACAAATGCCTCCTTTCGCGTGGCTTACCTCTGACATCACATTGAGGACTCGTGTTTGTGAAATACCTTTATTGCTAGTTGGATTGCCTGTTGACACCAAAGAAAAACCCATTTGTTTCGACAATTCCTCAGTGATTGTAAGCTAAAGCCAATCTGTAACAATGGTGAAGACATGTGGGGTTCAGTTTTGTAGCAATTTGAATTATTCTGGTCACAGTTTACATTATTTTCAAAAAGACCCAAGCCTCAGAAGACAGTGCGTCAGGTTTGTGCAAAGGAAGAGAGCAAATTTTCCCAAACCCAGTCAGCAGTCTGTCTTCTGCAATGAACATTTCCCCCGGACTCTTTCAATTCTGGACTCATGTCTGAGATGGGTTTTAAATGGAAAATACCTGGATCACTCCCTACCATAATGCCAGTTCAGACACCTGAAAAGATCGGTGTTGCTTAAGGGACCAAATGCAAATTTGGATCAGCCGCTGAACCTGGACACTGTTCGACAAGATGAGCACCCCCATGGAAAGTACCAAAACTGTGAAGAAATTTTGTTAAAAGACAAATTGCGGAGGTATGTTGACCATCTTTTATATCCTGAAAACTTTGGACACTGGTGACATTGTTGAAAGCAGCATATTTTATTACAGCAAATCGTTTGACCATTCTTTTCTATAAAAGCAGGAAATTATTGTGTACAAACAGCGGCATGGTGGACCAGCTGGAAAGTGTTGTCCTCACACTGCTCAGGACTGGGTTTAATCCCAGCCCTCCCTGTGTGGAGTTTCCATATTCACCCTGTGCCTGCGTGGGTTTTCTCTGGGTTTCCTCCCACATCCCGAAAACACGGAACATCAATTGGACACTCTAAATTGCCCCTAGGTGTGATTACGAGTGAGGCTGTTTGTCTTTATTTGCCCTTTGATTTTCTGGCAACCAGTTTAGGGTGTACCCTGCTTCTTGCCCGTTAACAGCAAGGATAGGCTCCAGCACTCCCGTGACCCTTGTGAGGATAAGCAGCTAAAAAATGGATGGATACAAACCTTTTGTTTCTTTATTCATGCAGGGTTTTTTTATTTTAATAAAATACTACATACCTTTAAAACAAGCAGTATTACATACTAACCACTCACAGAATAGGAGAGGTGTTTTCAACTTCTCAAAAATAATTTGTAAACCATGAAATAGAATGAAATAAACCTGTCCTTTTTGTATACATATTTTCATATTTAAATATATATATTTAATATATAAACTTTGAACCTCATTTTTCTATATTAATTACAGATGTTGCAGGAAGCATCTTCTGCACAAGAGGTTGACATTGAACCAGCAGATGCTGAATCGTTATCTTTGGTACATTCCAAAAGTTCCCAGACTGATGAAGTGCCTGTTCATGAGAAGGGAACACATATCTGCCTGACAGCAGAGAGAATACTGCAACGTGGATTTCAACCTCAGGTGGCCTCAAGATGCTCAAATTGAAAGACCAAATAACCATTAAGTGAAAATGTTATGAGAGAAACATATTTATAAACAAGTTAAGCATGTGGTTCAGTAAAAATGCAGTGATTTTAGTTCTGTGGTGTATGTTTACTTCATAAACAAACATATACATCAACATTTACACAAAGACAAAACAAAAAAAATTAGGATGTAGAGCATTTAAATCCTGTGTACTCTTGGCCATCTGCCACAAATATTAGACACATAGCAGGATGGAAGTGACCTGCATTTTTTTCTACCGACATTTCCCAACACCATCTCACAAGCTGTCTATCGCCAGTATACACCGGAAAATGAGAAAATATACTCATGTCAATTTTCCAGAATGGGACTTTGTTTGAACAAGCATTGATTGGATAAATGCTGCTTTTAGCGGGTACAATAATAATGTAAACAATTGTTTATTTTGAAAAAAAAAAAAAAAAAAAAAAAAAAAAAGCTATTGCCTGAATTGGACATACTCATGAGTTCAAACCGCTGGCAATAAAACCTGGGTGCACAACAGTGGATGGCCTGGATAATCACTATCTGGTTAATATCTTGACTTTCATGGCAACAAAAACTTTCTTCTGTTGTTTCCATGTGTATGCACCATTTTACATGTACACTGGTGGATATAATTGAAAAAAAACTTTAAATCTGTTCACATTCACAAACTTCTACAGCTCAGAGACCCATATTAGTCCAGTACACAGAACCATCCACACATTTACATTTCTATTTTAAGCATTTAGTGCCCAAACAAAACCACAAGATACCGGTTTACAGCTTACACTATGAAGTTGGGCGGTTTCGTTCATGACATCTTGGGAAAATTGTGACTAAAATGGGGATGGACGAGTCTGGATACTGTCTGGTTATGGCATGAGTTTACCACGTAAAAATATATTTATGGTGAAGCAAGTTCTGATCAGCTATTGCTCTCAAATTAACGTGACAACTTTTTAAATGGATTTGGTTCATTAAATCCTTATTTGTGAACATTTACCAACATAGAATAAATACACGGCATTTGCATGATTTTAAAACAAGACCGAAAACTTCATACATTAATTCGGGATAGCGAAGCCATTTGTATTGATCAGTTTATGGCTAAAAAAAAAAAAACAAAAGAACTTCACAAATGCTTTAGTCAGTGTTTCCAACACATGGCATGTCCTCCTCACTGGGTTTAACTGCTAGCACGGCACCTTCATCGGCAGCTATTTCGGCTGCATTTGAACGTGTGTAATGTCTAACTGGCTCAAAGTGATAACCTTTAATCCCTTTATAAAGCTCGTATTCTTCACTGTCTTCATGGGACCCTTCAGAATCACGTTTATCGCTCGAATTACTGGGAAATCCATCGTCGTTCTCACATTGGAGTCGAACAGGAGCCATGTTTATCTCTACCACAGTCAAAGATATTAAACGATAAAGAGCAATTTAGTTGCCATATGAATGAATGAATGAATGAATACAGGTTCAATTAGGTTATCAGTAAAACCAGGTTTAGACCCCACTCTTCCAGCTAATTACTTTTCACTGATTAATGTAGATATCAAGATTATCTCAAAAGCCCTTGCAGCGAGACTTGAAAATGTACTCCTGACGAAATCCACTCTGTCCAGACACACTTCATTCAAGATAGAATTTCCACAATGTCAGACTTTTGCTCAATTTAATAAGCATATGACACCCAAAAACCTAGATGTAACTATTATGTTGCTACAGGTAGAGAAAGTTTTTGATATTTGTTATCTGGGGTTTGCATATATTGGATAGCAGCACTGAACTGTGAGCCCAATGCTCTACAGCTGCATCACTGTGTCGCTCGACAACATTTAACTCCCAAAACTCCCATTTAATTCCACATTCCATAATTCTAAAACGCCATAAATGTTTTAAGAATCCAATAAACGCCTCCACCTTAACCGCTTGGTGGCAAAGTCTAGAACATACAGGATCACAATTAGCTCCCAGTATGTGCTCCTCGATCAGGCATAATCCAGATTTCAAAATTAAAAATACTGTATACCCCTTCATTTTAGCAACTGGGAACAACATGAAATTGACCACCACCAACAACTATTTAACAATAATGTTTTTAGAATGCATGATGGACTGTTTGAAGAAGTCCAAATGACAGGTGGGAATTTTCTTCAATTAACTATATAAAAAAAAGCAATGAAAAAAGATTACCACCACTTAAGAGTCCTCCTGAACTACCAGAGTTTGTCAAGGAAATGATAACGCTTCTCCTGCAAAATAAAATAAATCTTTCAAGAGTTTATAAATTGTATGTACTCAATCAATACACCTACCATTGACCAAATGGAAAGAAGGTGTTTCCATATCTCCCGACCATAGCTACTGGATACTGTGATATTACACTTAGAATAACAAAAAATACAAATATACATCTCATACAATCTAAAGTAGTCCATTGAGTACACTTTACTTAACCTTAATTGACCATATACACAATGACTCCTTATGTTAATTATCGCGAAGAAAACAATTCTATTAAACAGGAAAAAAAAAAATCCATTAACATTAATCGGTAATAAAATCTCATAGAATTTATTGAGTTGGAAAAAATAGCAGCAGAATGAAAATCATCTTCTTCTTCTTCTTTTCCTTTCGGATTGTCCCGTTAGGGGTCGGCACAGCGTGTCATCTTTTTCCATCTTAGCCTATCTTCTGCGTCTTCCTCTCTAACCCCAACTGCCCATTATATATATTCATAAACAACTGGTCACCTTTCCAGAACATGTGAAATCTAGACACTGGATTATTTTGCTTGGGCTAGGGTGCCTTCTGACCTTCTCTTTGTTCTGGTCAGAACCCCGGCTGCAGTTTTCCAAATGAGCTGAAGCTGCTTAATACTCGTTTTGGGGAATCCACTCAGAAGACCATTACAGTAGTCAAATTTACTTGAGAAAAAAAAGCATGGATGTGCTTCTTCTGGTCTGCTTGATACATGCAAGGCTTCAGTCTGGATATGTTCTTCAGATGGTTAGAGGGTTAGATATGAGGGCTGAAAGTCAGGTCGGAATCAATCAGAACACCATAATTTCGGAATTGGCCTTTGCTTTTTAAAGATAGTGAGTCTTGGTATTTACTAACAGCAATTCTCTTTTCTTAATTGCCAAAAACAGTTGTCTCCATTTTGTTGTGGTGTAATTTAAGAAAATTTTGACTCATCCAGTTATTTATCTGCTTTAGACAGTGGCACAACACCTCAATCGAACTGTAACCATATGGAGACACTACTAAATATAACAGTGTGTCATACGCGTAGCTACGGTAGTCAGATTTAAGGTTTCAAAAAATTGATACAAGAGGAGAATATACACGCTGAACAGGAAGGGGTCCAAGAACCCCTTCAGGCACCCCATAGGACATTATTTGTTGAGATTGAGCACTTCCAATGGTTACAAAGAAGAAAGAAGAAAGACCATTCCATTTAGTCCTACCCACGTTTCCTACCTGTGCAGCAGAATCTTATGATCTAACATCAAAAGCCACACTGAGATACAACAAGACCAAAATTGGCAACTTTCCCAAGTCATTATTCAACCTTATATAATTTACTCTGACATACACTTTGAGCTGTAAATGCTGAGGTTCTCGCTTGGAGTGAACAAGTTGGATATGATTAGAAACGAGCTCATTAGAGGGACAGCCAAATTTGGATGTTTTCCAGACAAGGTTAGAGAGAGTAGGGTTATATGGTTTGGACATGTTCAGAGACGAGAGAGTGAGTATATTGGTAGAAGGGTGCTGATGATGGAGCTGCCAGGCAAAAGAGCAAGAGGAAGACCAAAGAAAAGATTTATGGATGTTGTGATGGAGGACATGAGGACAGTGGGTGTTAAAGAATAAGATGCTAGAGATGGGCTTAGATGGCCCCTCCTCTAGCCGTCACCTTATCGTGGTGGAGGGGTTTGTGTGTCTCAATGATCCTAGGAGCTAAGTTGTCTGGGGCTTCGTGCCCCTGGTAGGGTCACTCATGGCAAACAGGTCCTAGGTGAGGGACCAGGCAAAGTACGAGTCGAAAACCCCTATGATGACTACAAAAATTGGATCTTGGTTTCATTTGCCCGGACGCCTGGAGGTGGGGCTCGAAGGTGAGCACCTGGTGGCCGGGCCTGCACCCATGGGGCTCGGCCGGGCACGGCCTGAAAGGGTAACATGGGTTCCCCTTTCCATGGGCTCACCACCTGTGAGAGGGGCCGTAGGGGTCGGGTGCAATGTGAGCTGGCCGGTGGCCAAAGGTGTGGACCTTGGCGATCCGATACCCAGCTGCAGAAAGTAGTTCTAGGGACATGGACTGTCACCTCTTTGGCAGGGAAGGGGCCGTAGTTGGTGAGTGACGTCGAGAGGTTCCGACTAGATATAGTCGCACTCTCCTCTATGCACCACTTAGGCTCTGTCACTACTCCTCTTGCGAGGGGTTGGAATTTGTTCCACTCTGGAGTTGTCCATGGGGAGAGACGGCAAGCAAGTGTGGGTATACTTATTGCCCCCCGGCTCGGGGTCTGTATCTTGGGGTTTACTCCAGTGGATGAGAGGGTAGCCTCCCTCTGCCTGCAGGGAGCGGGAAGGGTCCTGACTGTTGTCTGTGCTTATGCACCAAGAGGCAGTGCAGAGTACCCACCGTTTTTAGGGTCCTTAGAGGGTGTGGTGGAGAGCACTCCCTCTGGTGACTCCATCATTCTGCTGGGGGACTTCAATGCCCACGTGGGCAATGACAGTGAGACCTGGAAGGGCGTGGGAAGAACAAACACCCCCACCCCCCATCCTGGAGAGGAGGGTCTGTCGGGAAGTCGAGTCTCGGATTCAGAAGGAGCAATGTGGTTTTCGTCCTAGCCGTGGAACAGTGGACCAGCTCTACACCCTCGGCAGGGTCCTCAAGGGTGCATGGGAGTTCGTCCAGCCAGTCTTCATGTATTTTGTGGACTTGGAGAAGGCATTCGACCGTGTCCCTCGGGGAGTGCTGTGGGAGGTTATTCGGGAGTATGGGGTACCTAATCCCCTGATCTGAGCTGTTTGGTCCCTGTACGACCGCTGTCAGAGTTTGGTCCGCATTACCGGCAATAAGTAAGACTCGTTTGCGATTAGAGTTGAACTCCGCCAAGGCTGCCTTTTGTCACTGATTTTGTCTATAACTTTTATGGAGAGAATTTCTCATCGCAGCCAAGGCACAGAGGTTGTCCGGTTTGGTTGCCTCATAATTGCATCTCTGCTCTTTGCTAATGATGTGGTTCTTTTGCTTCATCAAGCTGTGATCTCCAGCTCTCACTGGAGCGATTCACGGCCGAGTGTGAAGCGGCTGGGATGAGAATCAGCAGTTTCAAATCCGAGACTATGGTCCACTGTCGGAAAATGATGGCGTGCCCTCTCCGGGCTGGGGATGATATCCTTCCCCAAGTGGAGCAGTTCAAGTATCTTAGGGTCTTGTTCACGAGTGAGGGAGATCGACAGATGGATTGGTGCACTGTCTGCAGTGATGCAGACTTTATAGCGGTTCGTTGTTGTAAAGAGGGAGCTAAATCGAAAGGCGAAGCTCTCAATTTACCAGTCGATCTCCAATCCTACCCTCACCCATGCGCACGAGCTGTGGGTTCTGACCGAAAGAACAAGATCCCGGATACAAGCGGCCGAAATGAGTTTCCTCCGCAGGAAGTCCGGGCTCTCCCTTAGAGATAGGGTGGTTAGGAGGGGCTCAGTGTAGAGCTGCTACTCCTCCATGTTGAGAGGAGCCAGATGAGGTGGCTGGGGCATCTGACTCGGAAGCCTCCTGGACGCCTCCCAGGACACGCTGGAGAGACTATGTCTCTCGGCTGGCTTTGGAACGGGATCCCTCCGGAAGAGCTGGAAGAAGTGGCTGGGGAAAGGAAAGTCTGGGTATCCTTGCGGAAGCAACTTCCCCCGTGACCTGACCCGAAAAAGCAGTAGATAATGGATGGATGAAGGCTTAGATGGAAAAAGATTACACCCTGTTGCGACCCCTAATGGGACAAGCTGAAAGGAAAAGAAGAAGAAGAAGCACTTTGAGCTGTAAGGTGTATAGGCAGGTTTCTTGCTTTCCTAATCAAGCCCAGTTTCATCAAACACAGTTGGACTCCAATGCAGGTGTACAATCAGCTCTCGGATGATCAGAAGAAATGAACAGCACCCGAGTCAAATATTACTGTCACAGCAAAGAATCTGAATACTCATGACTGTGTGAAATTTCAGTTTTTTATTTTTTAATAAGTTGCAGAAATGTCAACAATTACTTTTTTTTTCCCGTTAGTATTGAAGGATGTGTTTACTCATGAAAATGAATTTAAAATATTTATGCAAATGGCTGCAATACAACGAGTGAACATTTTCAGGCAGTCTGAATTCTTTCCATGAGGAGGAAGAGGATGTGCAAGTATGAATCACGGTACCTGTTTTTTCGTCCTTTTCAAAGGCATTTGTTTTTCTTTCAATCAAGTTTTCAATTGACTTTTACAGGTTATGAAAAAGTGTTAAAAGGTTTGAAATTGTTTAACTTTTTTATTTCACACAAACCATTGCACAAGAACATTGCAGACATTTTAGTCATCTATCCATTTTCTTAGCCGCTTATCCTTACGAGGGTCACTGGGCAATTTAAAGTGTCCAATTATGGCATGTTTTTGGAATGTGGGAGGAAACCGAAGTGCCCGGGGAAAACCCACGCAGGCACGAGGAGAACATGCAAACTCCGTACAGGTGGCGCAGGGATTGAACCCTGGTCCTCAAAACTGTGAGGCCATCGGCGGCCATATCCATCCATTCATCCATTTTCTGAACCACTTATCCACACAAGGGTTGAAAGAGTGCTGGAGCCTATCCCCACTGTCATCGGGCAGGAGGCAGGGTACATACACCCTTAACTGGTTGCCAGCCAATTTCAGGGCACATGGAGACAGACAACAGTCGCACTCACAATCACACCTAGGGGCAATTTAGAGTGTCCAATTAATGCATGTTTTGGGGATGTGGGAGTAAACCGTAGTGCCCGGAGAAAACGCACGCAAGCACAGGGAGAACATGCAAACTTCACAGGAGGCGATGTTGCGATTGAACCCAGGTACTCAGAACTGTGAGGCCAACACCATGTTGCCTTTTTTTATATCCACTGCAATTTATTTTGTATTACTTTTTTAATTTTCTGTATCTATGTAGTATGCATTTTCTGTTGATTAATAATGCAATTTCTGAGTGATATCTTTAGAGCCTGAGATGCATGGATCAAGTTAGTCCCCCATTTTTCCTCTTGTAATGTTTTTCTTCTCTCTTTCTTTAGATGCCTCTTGGTCATTATGGATGAAACTTCAAGATCTGATCGTGTCTTCATTTCATCTACTTTTGGTACTACCTACAACCTTTAATATGTTCTTCACAAACGGTTAAAGGGAGGGGTGCTCAATGTGTTGATCATTGTAGTACAGACAGAATGAAAAAAAAAAAGACGCCAGCCTTTCATCCATCCTGTTGCTTGATACAGGTGTGCCCAATACCTCAATCACGATCTACCGGTCAATCGTAAATGTCGTGTGGGTATGTTAAATGACATGAAAATGTAGACCATGGGCTATCATCCTCACTATGAAATTTGTCACTTGACGAATGGGTAGTTTGACCAGTCTAGCCTTTCCTGACATATGTCACATGTGTCATATTACATTTTTTAAATGATTACATTTTCTAAATGTGTATGCCATCATATTACCAAAGAATGGAAAGTAAAGACTAAACTCAGGGAAAGACAAAACAATGTACAGGGTGTCAATAAAGTTTCTTTACCATTTCCAAAATTTATTAAAAATGCAATTGATTAGATATTTTATTCAGATTTTTTATATTGTATTTAGTGTTTATTAAAGTTTTTTTTTTATCACACTGCATTTGTGTGTTTCAAGGATCCTGTTTGTGAAAGAGGTGATGTTGTATGAACCACTACAAAATGGCTACCCCTCAAGAGAAGGTGCAATGTGTCTCATGGTTTATTAATACAAAATTGGATAGGCAGACTCAGCAAAACTACAGAACTAAGTATGGAAGAGATCCACCATCACGCCCGTCAATTCGTGCATGGCACAAGAAATTTATGGAGACAGTGACAGTGTTAGATAAAGGAAGGAGTGGGTGACCAAGAACTTCTCATGAAAACATCGATCGTGTAAGATAATCCTTTTCTCGTTCTCCCTCAAAGTCAATTCATACTGCTGCCATACAGTTACAGCTACCGTGTTCAACAGTGCACAAGGTCCTACACAAGAACTTGCGATTGTATGCTTACAAAGTCCAACTCTTATAGGCACTCGAGCCAAATGATTAACCAAAACAAAAAGAGTTTGCAGTTAACATGCTGGAACTAATTTCTGATGATGAATGATGAGTTTGTTTTAGTGATGAGGCAACCTTTCATGTTTCAGGGAAACTGGACAAACACAATGTGAGAATCTGGGCATCAGAACAACCCCACGTGACTCGAGAAATTGAGTGTAAAAGCCCAAAGGTGAATTTGTGGTGTGGGATCATGCGCAATTGAATAATTGATCCTTTTTTCTTCAACGAGACATCAATTTCTGCTAAATGTTTACCTTGACCTTTTAACTGAATATGTGGCACCACAACTGAATGACCTTCAATAAACCCTAATTTTTCAGCAAGTTGGTGCACCACCACATTTGGGGCTGCATGTTTGAGGGTTCCTCAATCAAACATTTCCAGACTGGTGGGAATGGGCAAATTCCTTGGCCGCCGTGTTCACCAGCTATCACTCCCCTGGACTTCTTTCAATGAGGCTATGTGGAAGATATCGTGTATCAAACAAAGTTGAGGGACATTGCTGACCTAAAGCAAAGGATTACTGATGCCATTGCCACAATTAATGAGGCTATGCTACAGCAAGAAATCGAGTACCGTCTTGATGTGCTCCGTGCAACTAATAGTGCCCATGTAAAAGTGTATTAAAAGAAGTAAAAAAAAAAACCTTTAATTAATGCTCAATACAATTGAACAAATCTGAATAAAACATCTAAACAATTGCATTTTTAATAAATTATTGAAATGGTAAAGACATTTTATGGACAACCTGTACATTAATTATGTTGTGTTGCACAAGATTGGCTAATGCAGTGATGCAAGGTACAGTATAGCAACATACATTGGTGCCGAGCTATGTTGGCAACCCAGAGTCTCGCTGGTAGTTCTCTATCCTCTCAAACCTGAGACATGGTTGCGACACATGCCCTGAAAAAAGAAGATAGTTCATGGGAGGTTGGTTGCTCAAAAGGTACTGTCGATTTTGGGGCAAAATATTTTGGCCATGCCTGGTTTGAATTTTTTTAAAGCTGAAAATATTGGCCTGGTGAAGAGACATTGTCCTTGTTGCATAGGTTACATTTCATATGTATAGCATTGGATGAAGAGCAATGAAAGTAACCGTATATTAAGTTGATGTAAGGTGCAGGTCTTATTTTTGTCCATTTGGGGTCACCATCCACATATTCTCTACTGTAATACCTTTGACTTTGGGAATATGTGTTCCCTCAAAAGGCAGGTTCTGCTCTGTTGAGTGACTTCAGAGTCAGCCATTGAGTGTATGGAGTGTGCTGTTGTCACTGACGTTGTCGTGGTGGATTCGCCTGACTTTGGTGCAGGCAGTGTGGTTTCCATTCCCACCCAGTGACAGAGTGAATGTAAGTGTGAGTAGATGCTTGTGTGCAGATGTGGACTGCTACTGAACAGCAACCAATTCAGGGTGCATTCGGCATTTCACGTGAAGTAATCTGGAATGGGCACCAGCAACCCACGACCCTGAACAGGATAAGCGGTATTGAGAATGGATTGCGGTGTCTGCATTTGAGTTACTCGCCATAAGTGATGGCTCTAAGACATTTGTGAAAAAAGGTGTTTTTCATTTGTTTCTTCTTTTCCTTTCGGCTTCCCGTTAAGGCACGCCACAGCGTGTCATCTTTAGCCTATCTTCTGCATCTTCCTCTCTAACCCCAACTCCCCTCATGTCTTCCCTCACCACATCCATAAACCTTCTCTTCGGTCTTCCTCTCGCTCTTTTGCCTGGCAGCTCCATCCTCAGCACCCTTCCACCAATATACTCACTCTCTCTCGCCTCTGAACATGTCCCAGAGGTGAACCACCAAACCATCGAAGTCTGTTCTCTCGAATCTTGTCTCCAAAACATCCAACTTTGGCTCATTTCTAATCCTATCCAACCTGCTCACTCCAAGCGAGAACCTCAACATCTTCATTTCTGCCACCTCCAGTTCTGCTTCCTGTTGTTTCCTCAGTGCCACCGTCTCTAATCCATACATCATGGCCGGCCTCACCACTGTTTTGAAAAAACTTTGGCCTTCATCCAAGACTCTTCTGTGACATAACACACCAGACACCTTTCGCCAGCTGTTCCAACCTGCTTGGACCCGTTTCTTCACTTCCTTACCACACTCACCATTGCTCTGGATTGTTGACCATAAATATTTGAAGTCATCCACCTTGGCTATCTCTTCTCCCTGTAGCCTCACTCTTCCCCCTCCACCTTTCTCATTCACGCACATATATTCTGTTTTACTTCGGCTAATCTTCATTCCTCTCCTTTCCAGTGCATGTCTCCATCTTTCTAATTGTTCCTCTGCATGCTCCCTGCTTTCACTGCATATCACAATATCATCTGCGAACATCATGGTCCAAGGGGATTCCAGTCTAACCTCATCTGTCAGCCTATCCATTACCACTTCAAACAGGAAGGGGCTCAGAGCTGATCCCTGAAGCAGTCCCACCTCCACCTTAAATTCCTCTGTCACACCTAAGGCACACCTCACCATTGTTCTGCTGCCATCATACATGTCCTTTACTATTATGACATACTTCTCTGCCACACCAGACTTACGCATGCAGTACCACAATTCCTCTCTTGGTACTCTGTCATAGGCTTTCTCTAGATCCTCAAAGACACAATGTAGCTCCTTCTGACCTTCTCTGTACTTTTCCACAAGCATCCTCAAGGCAAATAATGCATCTGTGGTACTCTTTCGAGGCATGAACCTATACTGTTGCTCGAAAATACTTACTTCTGTCCTGAGTCTAGCCTCCACTACTCTTTCCCATAACTTCATTCTGTGGCTCATCAACTTTATTCCTCTATAGTTCCCACAGCTCTGAACATCCCCTTTGTTCTTAAAAATGGGAACTAGATCACTTTTCCTCCATCCTTCAGGCATCTTTTCGCCCGCTAGTATTCTGTTGAAGAAGTTGGTCAAAAACTCCACAGTCATCTGTCCAAATTGCTTCCATACCTCTACCGGTATGTCATCAGGACCAACTGCCTTCCCATTTTTCATCCTTTGTAGTGCCTTTCTGACTTCCCCCTTAGTAATCATTGCCACTTCCTGGTCCTTCACACTTGCCTCTTCAACTCTCCCTTCTCTCTCATTTTCTTCATTCATCAACATCTCAAAGTATTCTGTCCATCTATTTAGCACACTACTGGCACCAGTCAACAAATGTCCATCTCTATCCTGAATCACCCTTTCCTGCTGCACATCCTTCCCATCTCCATCCCTCTGTCTGGCCAACCTGTAGAGATACTTTTCTCCTTCTTTCGTGTCCAAACTGGTGTACATGTCTTCATATGCCTCTTGTTTAGCCTTTGCCACCTCTACCTTTGCCCTACGTCACATCTCGATGTACTCCTTTTGCCTCTCCTCAGTCCTCTCAGTATCCCACTTCTTCATACTTCCTTGTATGACTCCCTGTATTTTGGGGTTCCACCACCAAGTCTCCTTCTCCCCTTTCCTTCCAAAAGACACACCAAGTACTCTCCTGCCTGTCTCTCTGATTACCTTGGCTGTCGTTGTCCAGTCTTCCGGGAGCTTCTGTTGTCCATCGAGAGCCTGTCTTACCTCTTTCCAAAAGACCACACAACATTCTTCTTTTCTCAGCTTCCACCACATGGTTCTCTACTCTAGCTTTGTCTTCTTAATCTTCCTAACCACCACCAGAGTCATCCTACACACTACCATCCTATGCGGTCGAGCTACACTCTCCCCTACCAATACTTTACAGTCAGTAACCTCCCTAAGATTACATCGTCTGCACAAAATATAATCCACCTGCGTGCTTCTACCTCCGCTCTTGTAGGTCAACATATGTTCCTTCCTCTTCTGGAAATAAGTGTTCACTACAGGCATCTCCATCCTTTTTGCAAAGTCCACCACCATTTGTCCCTCAAAGTCCTTTCCTGGATGCTGTACTTACCCATCACTTCTTCATCGCCCCTGTTTCCTTTACCAAATATGTCCATTACAATCTGCACCAATCACAACTCTCTCGCTGTCTGGGATGCTCAGAACTACTTCATCTAGTTCCTTCCAGAATTTCTCTTTCAACTCTAGGTCACATCCTACCTGTGGGGCATAGCCGCTAACCACATTATACAAACACCCTCAATTTCAAATTTTAGTCTCATCACTCAAACTGATACTCTTTTCACCTCCAAGACATTCTTAGCCAGCTTTTCCTTTAAAATAACCCCTACTCCATTTCTCTTCCCATTTACTCCATGGTAGAATAATTTAAACCCTGCCCCTAAACTTCTGGCCTTACTACCTTTCCACCTGGTCTCTTGGATGCACAGAATATGACAGGAAAAGCTCAGGAGTTGGTTGACATGATGATTAGGAGAAAGGTTGCTTTCTCCTAATCATCATGTCAACCAACTCCTGAGCTTTTCCTGTCATAGTCCCAACATTCAAAGTCCCTACACTCAGGTGTAGGCTCTGTGCATTCCTCTTTTTCTTCTGACGATGGATCCGTTTTCCTCGTCTTCTTTGTCTTCGACCCACAGGAGCTGAATTTCCACCAACGCCCTGCAGGTTAGCAGTGCCGGGGGCGGGCGTTGTTAACCCGGGCCATGACTGATCCGGTATGGGATTCTTTATACGAACGCTCATATTTGTTTAGCACAGATTTTACGCCGGATGCCCTTCCAGACGCAACCCTCTGCATTTATCCGGGCTTGGGACCGGCCTACAGATTGCACTGGTTTGTGCCCCCATAGGGCTGCATTGGTATTTGTATTGAAGAAGAACTGAAAAGATCGATGGATTCCAGCAAAGGTTAGCGTGTTGCAGAACACACTTCCGCGTTCACGAACCATCAAACTGTAGCTATGTGGGATTTATTCCTGATTGAGAACAGATCCAGCAACCAAGTATTTGTATGCGTCCAGACTATTATACGCTTTCAAACTTTTCCGTGTAAATCTTGACAACTTACTCGACATATACATGTTTAGATCCAGTTGCCCAATACAAGCGGAAGCAGTTAAACAGTCCACTTTCTTGTCGGCAAAAACATCAACGTCAGCATGAAATACGGGTCCTCTCTGCCGAATTTATCAAATTTTTCCACATACCTTCATTTATTTTCACCTTCTAAATGTCTAACGGAATCAGACAAGACTCTGGGTGTCGTGCTCTAAGGTATTTTCGTGTCGTCTCCAACCGACTTAGTATTGAACAATGCTTTACTTGACCGACAATATGGCCACTCACGTGATTTCGGTCACGTAGGTACAAGAGCTTCATAGACTCATGAGCTGTTGAATTCTTTTCTCCAGAGTTCCCCTGTGAAAGCAATAAATGAACATTTTTCACACCATCTGAGGCGTCTGTCGTGAGTGGTGTAACGATTTTGGAAGGTTGTCTGGGGTAAATATTGCTTCATGAAGGTGAACTCTCTGACTTTGAGCAAATGGAATACTGCACGTGAAAAGCATGAGAAAAACGGAAGAGGACAGAGAAGAGTACCTGCTGGAAACTGAATACAAGTTACAATGAAGACAATAAATATTTGAAAATTATACTATATTGCAAGTTCTCCCACTTAGAAATCATGGAGGGGTCTGAAATTTTCATTGTAGGTGCATGTCCACTGTGAGACAGATAATCTAAAAAGAAAAATCTAGAAATCATAATGTATGATCTTTTAATGATTTATTTGTGTGATACAGCTGCAATTAAGTATTTGAACACCTGTATATCAGCTAGAATTCTGACCCTCAAAGACCTGTTCGTCCACCTTTAAAAGTCTACCAACACTCCTTGCATTATCTTGAATCAGATGCACCTTTGTGAGGTAATTAGCTGCATGAAGACACCTATCCGCCCCATACAATCAGTAAGACTCAAACTTATAAACTTGACCTTGGCTTTACAATAGCGAGCACGATGACCATCTACAACGCAGTTAAGACACTTGCCTTCTCTAAACCACTTTTGCTTTTTGGGTGATAATTTGGACATGTCAAATGGAAATTTTGTTTGTTACTCCCGTTGTGTGATTCCCCCTTTTGTGTCACGACGCATTCCTTTAAAGTTAATGTTTACCACAGGATGCTCAGTTTTTTATTTCTGCTCGACACGTTCATAATTTATTTTATTTTATTTTTCAATTTTACAACTTTGAATTTCTCTGGCCCTATCAAGCAGGGCCTTACAATAAAACCACTGTTTACAGTGGGTATTGTCTTTTCTCTTCTGCCCCTACTTAATAGATGATTTACTGAGAAGTTTGTCCAATACTTCACAGTTGTCTACATTTCCAGAAAATCCATACTTTTTCTGCCACTTTTTGGTGAATTTTGTTGTTCCCTTGTAATCAATTTCAGCTAAACGACAGTTTTCCTTTACTTCAGCATCGGGAAGTGGACAGTTGGAATTCTTGGTCGACATTGCCGCCATTTCTTACGGTCTTATTTATTATTAGCGTCTAGATATGGTTCCTCAGTTTTGAGAAAAATTCAAACTGCCTGACTTTGGGTTGAATACCCAGCTTCTACTCCCAATTCGGAGCGGGTATTACCTGGGTGTTTTTACTCACGTCCCTCAGTTGGTTTTAGATTTGTCAAACTTTGGACATTCACGCTGTACACATTCAGTCTCACAGACTGATCAATTTCTGTGAAATATACTAGTCTTTCGTCTAGATATTCTGTACTATTTTTCGAAGTGTTGTACAAACCTTGACCTGTGACTATCTCTCCGTTGGTTGAGACACATGCAGTTTATAGGATGATGTTTGTGTTCTCAAGGCGGAGGATGTCCGAGGGCTGGCCTCGTGGAAAAGAGGACTATCCGGGTCTCCTGGAGACTCGGATGGTGCGCCGATTTCAGTCATCGTTGATCATCCGCCGAAAAGAAAACATTGTCATCCGGCTTGAAGGACCAAGTTTTAGAATGTCAGAGATGTTCTGAGAAAAAACAGCTAAGACAAGCCTGAGGACTGTAGAGAGTGAACTCAAACCAACCAAGATTGTATTTCTCGCGAGGGACATCAGGGAGACCCAATACATGAGTGTGCTCCCTCAGACTGCCAAAGTGGTACTCCCTGTCTGCTTTTTTTTATTGCTTTCTCATGTTAAAGGGTTAGAAGCTTACACAGTGAAAATGCTGACACAGATGGCTACACCAACAGTACATAAACTTCAAGACTGCAAGAGTGTCCTGTTTACCCACAAGAGAAAAAGCAGGGCATTGTTTAAAGATATTTTTATGGCATTTGGGGGTATCAACTTGTGGTAGAAAGGCGTTATCTCCTCCATGTGTTGAGGAGTATCTGCTTAAGATCATAAGAGAAACACGTTGAGATCAGGATGGAGACATCGCTTCCCAGTCTTCAGGAGTATCTGTTTGAGGTCGGCAGGGGGACATCGCCTCCCATGTGTCACTCGGTCACACTCCAAGACACGCATGCGGCTCACAAAGAGAACAATTCCGACTTAAGACTAACAGAAACAAACACATGATAAACAATTCTAACAGCAACTATAGTAGTAATGATGTACTTTTATCATAACTAACATAGTAATGAATTCCTTAACAGAAGCATATCAATGTTCTAGCGTGGTCTCGCCAGTTTCCAGATCTAAACCCAATAGAAAATCTTTGGAGGGAGCTGAAATTCCATGTTTCTCTGCGAGTGGGCCAAAATCCCTCCTGCAGTCTGTACAAACCTCGTGAACATCTAGACCTTGACCTCTGTAATTGAAAAGAAAGACTTCTGTACCTAATATCATTGTTTTTCTCAGGTGTTGAAATACTTATGTGCAGCTGTTTCACACAAATAAATTGTTGAAATATTATACATTGTGATTTCAGGATTTTTGTTTTTAGATTATTATTCTCACAGTGGACACGCACCTTCCATGATTTCTAAGTGTGAGAAATTGCAATATAGCAGGGTCTTCAAACACTTATTTTCTTTACTGGACTTAATATCCAAACTGATTAATGTTAATTTATTCATGAACATTTTCTCATTTTTCTTATTTGATGCCTGCAACAAGTTCCAAAAAAGATGGGAGAGGAGCAACAAAAGACTGGAAATGTAGAGGATTGCTAAAAAAAAAAAAAAAAAAAAAAAAAAAAAACACCTTTCTGGAAGATTTTATGGCTGAACAGATTATTTGGAAACAGGTGAGTGAATACAGGGATTTCATCAAATCTACAGTCCATCAAAAGATTCGAGAATCTGGACAAATCTGTATATGTGAGTGGCAAGGTCATAAACCAACACTGAATGTCCATGACCTTCAAACTCACTGGATTAATAGCTGGCATCGACATAAAAAAGATATTGTGACATGGGCTCAGGAAGAGTTGAGAAAACTATTTTCAGTTTACGTAATTCCTCATTACATTTCCAAATGCAAGTTAGAACCATGCAAAATTAAAGTCATATCACAACAACACCCATAATCCAACATGCAGATTTTGGGGAACAACCTCTTTCCCTTAGTCAGAGCACTGAAAATGGGTTGTGGCTGGGTGATTGTGATTTCTTGAAATTTCTTTTTAGATTATCTCTCTCACAGTGGACATGCACATACGATGAAAATTTCAGACCCCTCCATGATTTCTAAGTGGGAAAACTTGTAATACAGCAGGGTGTTGAAATGCTCATTTTCTTTACTGTACTTTGTGACCCATATAGGTTCTAAGTCTGACTCTACATAGCTGTAATTCTAGAACCTTTCCTCCCCACAAAGATTTGTACACTGTATGGTTCAACACTCTAACCTCAACACCCCGAGTCAATTTCAAATTGTATGTCAGTGCCATTAACTTCCAATGTCTACACAAACGGCTCCGCCCTTGGTATTTGTAAAGCATCTTGTTTGTACAATGTGAACGTGACCTCCTCTGTGTCTATCTCATCTATCTCCTCCACCACTTGACCAACATAGTTAGTTCCCTGAGGTTTAACAAACTTCTTTGATCGTTTCAACCCACCCCCCTTTTCTTTCAGCGGGCCTGTTGATCTGCACATTCTCTGGATATGACCAGTCTTACCACACTTGTGATAGGATTCATTAGCAAGCCCCCTCTGGTCTGGCATAGGTCCCCCGCCCTATGCTGCACATTCTCGCACCTATAGCAATTTTGTTTTAATTGCCTATAGGAGCTCTGCCTCACCACCATCTTGTGAACAGTCTGTGGCATCCTCTCGTGCGGAGTCGCAGCCTCTAGTGACAGCAGGACTTTCATCCCCTTGTTGGCCGTCTCTATCACCTGCGCCAGCTTCAGTGCCTTGTCAAAGGGCATGTCTGGTTCCGACAACGACCGACTGGGTCGTTGCCTATTCCACAAACCAGTCTGTCATGAAGCATCTATGCCAATTTATCTATGTAATTATACTGCTGTACTAACTTCTGTAGCGCGGCGACATATTCAAACACTGACTCATCCGACTTCCAGGCTCTCAAGTACAACCAAAAGCACAGTACAATCTCACTGGCTCTTGGGTGGAAGTGGTCCTTCAACAGCTTCACCAACTATTCAAAGGACTTGTCTCCCGTTTTAGCTGGGCTGAGTAAATTCCTCATCAGGGCGTATGTCTGAGCACCCACTACACTGAGCAGAATCGCTTTTCGTTGGTCCCCATCAACAATCTTGTTCGCCCCCAAAAAATGTTGGAGAATCTCACAATATTCTTCCCACATTTGAGTTCGTCTGTCAAACGGTGTCGTATTTCCGACCATCGCTACTGTGACATTTTTTTTTTACACCTGTCCCTCTTCAAGTTATTTCAGTCACTGTGCAAACTTCAAGAAAATCCACCCATTGGGGAAAAAAACATTTTCCTCATCACCAATTATGTAGTCATCCACACGGCGTCAAGAGGTTTCACCATCCCGAATTTATTCAACTACTTGCTTAACGACCATGCCCACAACAACATATTGATCCGGGTACACAGTTATAATTGTACAGTGAAGAAAGTAAGTATTTGAACACCCTGGTATATTTCAAGTTCTCGCACTTAGAAATCATGGAGCGGTCTGAAAGTTTCATCGCAGGTGCATGTCAATTGTGAGAGAAATAATCTAAAACGAAAAAATCAGAAATCACAATGTATGATTTCTTTAACGATTTATTTGTGTGATACAGCTGCAATTAAGTATTTGAACACCTGAGAAAAACAATATTAGGTACAGTAGCCTCTGTTTGCAATTACAGAGGTCATACGTTTCCTGCAGTTGTTCAGCAGGTTTGCACACACTGCAGGAGGGATTTTGGCCCACTCCTGCACACAGATCTTCTCTAGATCAAAGAGGTGTCTGGGATGTCGCTGAGGAACACGGACTTTCCGCTTCCTCCCAAGATTTTCTCTTGGGTTTAGGTCTGGAGACTGGCTAGGCCACGTCAGAAACTTGATATGCTTCTTACAGAGCCACTGCTTGGTTTTCCTGGCTGTGTGCTTTGGGTCATTGTCATGTTGAAAGACCCAGCCACAACACATCTTCAATGCTCTGACTGAGGGAAAGAGGCTTTTCCCCAAAAATTCACAATATATGGCCGCGGTCATCCTCTCCTTAATACAGTGCAGTCGTCCTGTCCCATGTGCAGAAAAAAACCCCAAAGCATGATGCTACCACCCCCATGCTTCACAGTAGAGATGATGTTCTTGGAATGGAACTCATCAGTTGTCTTCCTCCAAACACGGTTAATGGAATTAACACCAAAAACTTCAATATTTGGTGTAATCTGACCACAAAACATTCTCCCATGACTCCTCTGTATCATCCAAAGGGTCATTGGCAAACTTAAGATGGGTGTTGACATGTGCTGGGTAAGCAGGGGAACCTTCCGTGCCATGCATGATTTCAAACTATGGCGTCTTAGTGTATTACCAACAGTCACCCTGGAAACAGTCTTTGGACAGCTCTTTGGTCTTGGCCATGTACAAGTTTGAGTCTTACTGATTGTATGGGTTGGGCAGGTGTATACATGCAACGAACAACCTCACACACATGCATCTGATTCAGGATAATACATGTAGTGGAGGTGGACTTTTAAAGGCAAACTAATAGGTCTTTGAGGGTCAGAATTCAAGCTGATAGACAGGTGTTCAAATACTTATTTGCAGCTGTTTCACACGAAAAAATTGCAAAAAAAAAATCATACATTGTGATTTCTGAATTTTTCTTTTTAGATTATCTCACAGTGTACATGCACCTACGATAAAAATTTCAGACCCCTCCATGATTTCTAAGTGGGAGAACTTGCAATATAGCAGGATATTCAAATACTTATTTTCTTCACTGTAGCTGGCCTTGGCTGACATCTAGTAATATTGTCATTACTACAATTGTGTTGCCTCCAATAATTAAAATACAGAATTTGCTTTTTGTGCACTGTTTTGTCTGTGCTTTCATCCTCAAGCAGCCTGTGCCAAGGTAAGTACTCTGTAAGTACTGTAACGTTTGTAATTCTGAGTGTACCCCTTTTAGAGCGGAACGGGCCGGTGCACAGTAAACGCGGCAGGAGAGTGTTTGGCTGTTGTTCGAGAAAGTTCCCTGTCCTGCTGAAATGTTAAATAAATAATGCCTCAAAGAACCCAGTGACTTCTCATTTTTATTTCATACAAGTCAACTTATACATTTTTCACATATTTTATACGTTTTTTTTTCATAATTTCAAATTGTATATAATATAACAACTTTTGAATGGTTGTTTGTAAGACTGATCTCTTCTTACCCATTTCGCACATGTGTCAGGTTATTTCCATTTCCGTATATTTTGAAGTCAGGCATTTGTGTTGTAATTTAAGAATCACCAAGTTATAATCACAAAAGTAAGCATGGAAGAACTGCCAAGTAGGAAGAGAAGAACTCAAGGATCGGGTCGACACCAAAAAGAATGGGAGTCTCTCAACGGTAAATATGGATTAAATCGTCAACAAAAAGTCCTGAGTTCTCGTTTTGCGTTCTGTGTAAAAAGGATGTGAAAGTAGCTGCTAGTGGATTTTACGATCTGAAGAGCCATTTTAAAACTGCCGGACACATGGAAAATGTAGCGAAACGCAAATCACACGTCTTATTGACCAAGCCCTTCGGCTCTACTGCTGATCCAGCCACATCCCACAAAGTTAGAAATGCAGAAATTCTCTTCTGCCATTATATATATATATATATATATATATATATATTATATATATATATAGAGAGAGAGAGAGAGAGAAGAGAGAGAGAGAGAGAGATTAAAATTTTATGGACAGAATAATATATGACTATGCCAGTATTTATAATATGGTTACACTTATATCTTATTATCATAACAGTATGATCTGTCAGGAGTTTGCTTGTCGGAGAACGAAAGCAACGATGATCATAAAGCAGAGCCTAGGACACGACTACACACACCATGTCATTGAACACTGCAGAACTCAGCCCTGTACCCTCATGATTGACGAAAGCAATGACCGTAGCACCAAAAAGATACTGGTTGTATTGGCTCACTTTTTTTAATGGGTTTAACACGAAAACCAGACACCTTGATTTACCAGAGTTGCCACTAGGTACAGCGTCAGCAATCTTTGCCATTATTGATGAACTGTTCCAGATAAAGACATCGCGTGGACAAATGTCGTGAGATTTGCTAGTGACAATTGTAACACTATGGTCGGAAAGAAAAACTCTGTTCTCTCAAGAATCATAGAAAATAATGAGGCTCTGTTTAGCATTGGATGCATTTGCCACCTTGACAATCTCTGTGTAGAAAGTGGATTGAAGACACTGCCAGTGAATGTGGATGACTTGTTGGTGGATATCTTTCTTTCTATTTTTTTAAGAACAGCTCAAAAACAAAATGGATGATTTCAAGGAGTTTCAGGACTTTACAAACACTGAGCATGAACAAATCCTCAAGCATTGCTCCACACAATGGCTATCTCTGCAAAACGTGGGTGAAAGAACTCTGACACAATTTGAGGCTCTCAAAAGCTACTTTGCCAGTCACGCAGATATTGAAAGGCCAGTGAAAGTCAAATCAATCAACGATAGGCTAAGGACCCTCTCACTCTCCTCACACTCCACTTCCTCAGCTTCATCTTACCTCACATCAATTTACTCAACATACTCTTACAAACAGAAGAATGCACGATTGGTGATGTAATGCCAAAAATGGAACGGCTGCTAAAAAAATTGTTGGTAAAAATTGTATGCATAGAGCATGTGAAATCTACTGACCCCTTGACAGAAGTGGACTTTACCAACAGATGCCTACAGCATGAAGATAGCAGACTTGCAGTTGGCTCAAGTACTAGGACTCTCCTCTAAGATGATGATGAACGCCACCTAAGCATCACACCAGCAAAGGAAGCGGTCTTCTTTTCTGCCATGCGTTCTTTGTAGGAAGCTGTTGTGACCAAAATGATCAGCAAATTCCCCTTTTATAATGCTCTTCTCAGTGATTCAGTGGTATTTGACTCAAGAAAGGATGTAGATTACAGCCAGACTGTGAGGTTGGCTGACAGGTTTGCACCACACCCAGATCAGGAGAAATTAAAGGACGAGTGGGAAGATTACCAGCTGCTACTTGATGCGCTCATCCCTCAGAAAAGCCACGATGGAAGACCAATCAACCCAGAGTCTTTTTGACCACACATATTTAAATTAAAAAGTACATTTGGGCAAGACCGCTTTACATTGATGAAAAAGATTTACAGTTCTGCTCTGCCTTCCTCACTCTTATGCAGACAGTGACAGAGTTTTCAGCCATGTGAGGAAAATACATAGAGTATAGGAAGACAATGGGAACTGAATCTTTGTTGCAAATTAAACTAAATTGTGACGGTTTCTGTTACATAGTAAAATCATCTTCAGAACAGATGAAGTCTGCGAAATCTTGCACTGCTACTTATGATAAGCAACACTAGATTTACTGCAAGTGGGGAAAAAAACTAAGAAAGAAACAGAAAAAATTGTGTCATCTGATAAATAAAATAACTTGTTTACACAAATTATCTTTGTTTTTATTTTACATAGTCTGTCTTGCTGTGAGTAAATATGTGCTGCATTGTATTTGTAAGGTTTATTATCGCTTAATAAGGGGAATTACAATCATTAATAAGGGGAGCAATTGGCCAAGGTTGACAGGTTATTTTTTATAGTATGTATATGAATTGTGCTATTGGATGTAGCAACCAGTCATCCCTCACTCATTGAATCGCATTGCAAAATGCCACAAACTGAATAGCTGTATGTTATAGTTTCAATCTGCGTTGCATTTTTTCTTTTCTTCTGCACAACGCAGAATACCTGCACAGAGACCACTTCAGTGGTGCACAATTGTGCATGCACACACCTTAGAGGGAACATTGCCGGTATAGTTTAAAAAATTGACAGAATTGTACTGGGCGGCAGAACCCTGATTAAACATGTTTCTTAGCCTCCATCATACTCTCTCATTGAAGGTTTCTTTTTTTCCCTTTAAAGGAGCTGTTTTCGAGTTTCGTCTTTTATCAGGTCAATTATGTAGATATTGTCATCTAGATTTAACCATTCGATGGGGTCTCCTGTATAAGTTGACTTTAGTCTTATACATTAACATGTATATTGTCCCCAAATTTGTATTTTGAATTCACTGAATAAAAAGGAAACAATCCTATTTTACTCCAATCTCCTCAGGGTATTGAACAGCAAGTAATTATCATTTCAATTTAGACCCGATAGATCAAGCATTTTCCTTTGTCATTTTCCCACTCATCCCCTTGTTCACAAAGAATATTATTATATTGTGGGCACATACATGGCAGTAAAATTGAGTGTCCAAAAACAGCTTAACTATAATCATCATAACGTTTAGATTTACACCTTTGACGGGCTGGTCTTTGGTTTCTGGGTTCAGCTGCGGTTGCTGGAACACTGACAGGGTCAGTACTGCTCTCGCTGACCCAGGTTGGTCTGTGCTCTTCAGGTTCCCTTCTGAGTTCCCTTGTGGCATGTTTTAGGTTGATGCTCTTGGACCTTTCTCCCCGTCTATCAAAGGCTGTGTCATTGCCGGCAGCGCCCTGCCCATGCAAAGCAGGAGCAGCAGAGGCCATGTCACTCTCAGTTCGTCCTGCACTCAGCAGCCAATGACTCTCTGTTGCTGCTCTCTCCTCCTCCTCTGCAACCTTAAGTGGGTCAGGGCCTTCCCTCTTAGGTCCAAGTTCATGTGCTGTATCTTCATCTGGTACTTTGACATAGTGTGACAAATGGCTCCAGGTTGGTGACCCTTCAACCTACTCTGCTGTGCCGAGGCTGTGAGCAACCTCATATTGACCTCGCAGGCACTTGTTGAACCACTTCTTCCTGAAACTTTCACAAACACTTTGTTACCCAGTTGCACTCTGCTGCTTTTTTATTCCTTTGCATTGTCCGCATCACAACAAAGCAAATGTGACACAAAAAGCAACTGTGACAAAAATAGTCCATGTGAGACTTTGCGATGTCTTCACCATCCTTTCGAAATTGTCAGTCTTTATGTTGTCTTATGCATCACTGTCTGGTGTTTCCACGGCACCCAATGTAACTTGATTGCATCACATCACATAAGCAATGAAGCATTAAAAACCAAGAAACCAAATATGAGATAACTTTATATCCAATTAATCCAACACTATGCACCAGATGGACACACACACCAACCAAAAAAAGTATGGATAAAACCACCCTGACATTATATACGAGGGTCATTCAATAAATAAGGTGAATTTTTTGGTATAAGGACTTCTAATACAGATAGAAGCTTACATTTTAAACAAAAATTTCATCGTAGTTTCCCAGCACTGTCACACACTTTTCCCATCTCTGTATAAACATCCATATTCCCTCAGCATAAAAATATTTTGACTGATGTCTCAGCCAGTCGCTCACAACACTTTTTACTGCATTGCACTTTCAAAATGTGTGCCTCTTGTGACAGCTTTCTAAGGACCAAACAGGTGAAAGTTTGAAGGGCCAAGGTCTGGGCTGTAGGGGGTATGAGGAAGCAGTTCCCAGCCCAGGTCATTCATGGTCTTCACTGTTTGGGCTTCTGTGTGAGGCCTTGCGTTGTCATGATGCAAGATGACTTCTGATTGATGACCTCTGCAGTTGTTCTTTCCGTCTTTCGTGACCTGCCTCAGCAATTCACAGTAGTTGGCACTGTTGACAGTACTTCATTTCTGAAGGAATTAAATGGTGATTGGGCCTTGCATATCCCAAAAAACGGTGAGCATCAGCTTCCTCATGGGCCGTTTGGACTTCAACTTCTTCTTCACTGGAGAGCCCGTGTGCTTCCCCTCCATGGACTGCCGTTTGGACTCAGGCTCATAGTGCCAGACCCATGTCTCGTCACATGTGACCACCCTCTTCAGAAATTTATCATCTTTTCATAGCGGGAGAGAAACTGCTGAGACAGCTCAACCCTCTACTGTTTGTGCTCTGCAGTAAGCATCTTTAGTACCCACCGGCAGCTGACCATCAAGTGGCCAAAGTCATCATAAACAATCTTGTGTGCTGTCCCAACAGATAATCTCAAAGTCCTTGCAATGTCAACCACTGTCACACTTCTGTCACACTGAATGAGGTCACTGACTGATTCATTCACCTCAGGAGACCTCACTTGTGTAGGCCTCCCAGGGCTGTCTTATTCTTCAACACTGCTCCGTCCTTCTTTAAACAATTTACCCTACTTGCAGACATTTTTTCAGCTGAAACATGTGGCACCATACACAGGTGGCATTTTCCTATGAATTTCAACTGGTTTGCACCCTTCAGCAACCAAAAACTTGTGGACTGCTGTTCAAACCTGGAGCATTCTTCTTTGTTGGCCATCTTTTTTAATTGCCTAAATTCTCAAAATGTGTTTTCATCTGCAAAAGAAGTTAAATCCAAATGAAAAAGAAGTAAAACAGAAATGAAAAAAAAGTATGCTTCTATTGCAAGGGTGTCAAACAAATTTTTTTGTCGTTTGCCACATTGTAGTTCGGGTTTCCCTCAGAGCGCCATTATGACTGTGAAACCATAAAAATTGTTTGCCTCATCATATAATCAGAAATCAAGGCGAATGGGTTTTTCAACTATTGTTGATGTTTGGTAACGTAAAAACACCTGCAATACCTCAATGTTATAATTTATGATATGAAAATATGAAATTCCGGAACAGATTTGAACAAGAATCACGGAAGTTGACATACATGATTTGCCTCCGCGGGCCACATAAAATAATGCGGCAGGCCAGATCTGGCTCCCGGGCCTTGAGTTTGACACCTGTGTTCTAAAAAAAAAAAAAAAAAAGCTCCTTGCGGGTGGAGGCAATTGGCTAGTTGATGATTGTTGGACACATCCAGAGAAGCTGGGTCTGGTTGTAACTCTCCGTCTGCGATGATGTGTCCCAAGGAGTGAATGAAATAAAGATGGAGTTTGCATTTTTCAGGTTTCATGAAAATATGATTCTCAAATAGGAAGTAGAGGATTTGATGGATATGTTGGCAATCTTCTTTTGAGGAGCAGGAGAAGGTTATTGCTGTATGTCATCAAAATAGACGAAAACAAACCAGATCAGCATGTTGCAGAGTACTTCTTCGATGAGGGTTTAAAAAACAGCAGGGGCATTGGTTAATCCAAACAGCATGAGCAGGTACCCAAAATATCCCGTTCTAATAATTGCTCCCACAGTTCATTTCTTCATACCAAGCTGCTTACTTATTGCAGATTCAGTCTTCCCAACTTGGTTCAGGTTTACAATTTTGTTTCTGGTGTCCTTTGACAGTTCTTTGGTAAAAGTGGATTATGGAGTGTGTCTGTTTGAGGTTATGGACAGGTGTATTTTATACTGATAAGTTCAAACGGGTGCCATTAATAGAGGTAGCGAGTGGAGGGCAGGGCAGCATCAAAAAAAAAAAACAAGTTACATGCCTGTGAGAACCATAAATCTTTGTTGTTGTATGTGATTAAATATCCTTTTTCTCCCATAATAAATTTATAAAAACTCAGACAATGTTGTTTTTCTGGATTTTATTTTTCTCATTCCGTCTCCCATAGGTGAGGTATCCTGTCATGAAAATTACAGGCCTCTCTCATATTTTTCAGTTGGAGATCATCATCACTTTTTACCCCACTGCATCTACCATAACTTGTTCTAATGAGTGCATTTCTTAAAGTTTCTAATATGCTATAACACACAATTCCCATTTGATGTCCCATTTCTCAACACTCAATGAATTCGCTTTTACAGCATCTATTTAAAAATTCTTCACTCATGGACCTGCTTGCAGAGCTAATCACCCCATCTGGCTTATTTTTTCAAACTTATTATTATTATTGTCGTCTAATATTCTGCAGGTTTTTTTTTCTTTCAGAAAGAATGCAGACCATATTGATTAACCTATCCCCAAAAAAAGAAGTGTCGTATTTTTTGGTGAGCGGTACAGTGGACGACTGGTTTGCACATCTGCCTCACAATTCTTAGGACTTAGGTTCAAATTTGCCCTCGCCTGTGTGGAGTCTAAATGATGTCCCCCCGTGCCTGCATGGGCTTTCTCCAGGTACTCTGGTTTCCTCTCACATCCCCAAAACATGCTTGGTACATTGATTCAAGACTCTAAATTTGTAGTTGTGAAAGTGAGTACAATTGGTTGTGTATGCGTGCCTTGTAAGTGGCCGCTGGCAAATTCAGGGTGTATACTGCCTCTTGCCCAAAAATAGCTAGGATCAGCTCCAGTGTGCTTGCAACCCTAGTGAGGTATAGTGGTATGGAAAGCGAAATAATGAATGATTATTGAATAATTGAATCCATCCAACTCGCAATAAAATTGATTAAAGTATCACAAATACAGTTTACAGACTTACAAGTAGCAGGGCCATTTAATTTTTTTGTGAGAAGTTTTCAAGTTATATTTCAAATCCATTGTTGCTTTATCTAGGGAAGAGGCTAAATGCCAGAGTAAGCTCCTACACAAGTTATCTTCAGCTCATCTTATTATCTTCATCTGCAATTTAAACTTAAGTAATGAATCCAACACAACACCTTTGTTTAGAACTCTCCTTTGGACAGTATTTTAAAAGTAAACCCATGCCCGTAATATTTATGTGATGTTTCTATGTGTTTATGACCATTGAAGACCCACCAATTTGGATTTGTATGCAGGAAAATATTGATCCATTCAGTTTTTGTACCGCTTATTCTCACTTGGGTCACAGGCCTTCTAGATCCTATCCCAGCTATTTTAGGGTGAGAGGCAAGGTACATCTTGAACTGATCATCAGCCCATTGTAGGGAACATAATTTACAAAAAAAGAAAAAAAAAAAGAAACATTTGCACTCACATTCACACCTACAGAAAATTTAGTCTTCAATCAACCTACCACATGTGTTTTTGGAATATTGAAGGAAACCAGAGGGCCAAGAGAAAACCGAGACAGAGAGACAGAGAGAAAACGCAAAATTCACACAGGCTTGGCCGGATCTCAAACCCAGTTCTCTGAACCCCGAGGAAGATGTGCTAACAAGTCGTCCACTGTCTTACTTGGATGAAAACAGTTTTCACAAATGTCATTCTTAATATTGATTCTTTCAAATTATTTCTTTCCATTTTAGGTGGCTCTCACCAGGAAAAGGCCGTATTGTCTGCCAGTGTTGGTGGGTGGAGTACCCATCAATTCAATAGCAATCACACAATTTGGCATAAAGCAAACTTCACTGATTCACCAGAAAATAAGACGCCTACCCAGGAAGCAATGGACTTTGACCCATTAGGAGGACATACCGTCTGGCAGGTAACAATCAGATCAATGACACAAAGCTTGAAGTATCCTGATATCATTCAATTCAATGAGGTGTTGTTTGTAAAGCTGCTCATGCTGAAAATAACAGCAACATTTTGTCAGATTTAGTCTGTGTTTAAAAAAAAAAAAAATTCTGTATCTTTAGGAAAATATTTGTCAAATGTATCTTTAAATCCAAACATTACATGTTGCATGTTATCTAAATGTTAAGGATGTATTTAAATAATAAACATATACAGTAGTTAGTGTATATTAGCATTGGCACTGGGTCATGAAACCTCTTGGGCAATGTGACCAAACAGGATAAAAAATCTCCTAGCCACACATGTGTGCAGTGCGCCACAACATCACAGGTTTATGTGGCTAAACCTTTAGGCACAATTAGCCAGTCCTGGTCACTGGGAACCAAGTTGATTAGCTTTAATGGTGTGGGCCCAATTAAAACTGCCTAGTCAACAATCAGGTGTAGGGCTTTATAGTATGACCACTAAATGTAGCCAACAAATACACTAATTCCAATGAAGTTGGAATGATGTGTTAAACAAATAAAAACACAATAAAATAGATGAATAATGTCAACATATATTAAATTGAATAATTGGGATCAACGCTTTACAGCTGAGCCACCGTGCTGCAGACAAGATATTTATTTAATGTTCAAACTGATAAACTATTGGTTTTAGAAAATAATCATTAACTTGGATTTTTATGGCTGGATCACATTTCCAAAAAAGCTGGGACAGGGTCATCTTTACCACTGTGTAACCTCACTTTATCTTTTAATAAAATTCAATAAACATTTGGTAGTCTCATTGTTGAAGATTTGTTGGTGGAATTCTTTCCCATTCTTGCTTGATGCACAGCTTTATTGTCTTCGTTTTTGTATTTTATGCTTCATAATGTGGCACACATTTTCAATGGGAGACAGGTCTGGGATATACAGTCTATATATATATATATATATATATATATATATATATATATATATATGTGTGTGTGTGTGTGTGTGTGTGTGTGTGTGTGCGTATGGGAGTGTACACTGAGGAAAAATGTTTAGTCAGCTGCCAATTGTGCAAGTTCTCAGACTTAAAAAGATGAAAGAGCCCTCTAATTATCATCACAGGTATACCTCACCCATTAGATAAAAAAAATGGGGAAAAAAAATCCAGGAAAACTAATTCTCAGATTTTTTTAAATGAATTTATGAGCAAATTATGATGGAAAAATCAGTATTTGGTCACCTACAAACAAGAAATATTACTAGCTCGAACAGCTCTATAACTTCTTTCAGAGGCTCACCTGTACTCCACTCGTTTCCTCTATTAATGGCACCTGTTTGAATTAATTATTAGTATAAAAGACGCCTGTTCACAACCTCCTACAGTTCCACTTCAGACTCCATGATGGCCAAGATCAAAGAGCTGTCAAAGGAAACCACAAGCAAGATTTTAGACCTGCACCAGTGTAGGAGATTGAATCAGCAAAACCTAAGCATCTTGGTGTGAAGAAATCAACTGTGATAGGTAATGAGTAAATGATGGAAGCGCTTCTGAAAGAAATTATAGGTCTGTGAGACCCAGATATCTTGCTTGTTTGTTGGTGACCAAATACTTAAACTATGCTTGCACTTATTTTCAATAATATAAAAAAATACATCCAAATGTTATGTTTAAATTTAGGGGGCGCAGTTGGAAAGCGTTGGCCTCACAGTTCTGAGGTCCTGAGTTCAATCCCGGCCCTGCCTATGTGGAGTTTCTATGTTCTTCCCGTACCTGCGTGGGTTTTCTCTGGGCACTCCGGTTTCCTCCCACATTCCAAAAACATGCAACATTAATTGGACATTCTAAATTGCCCTAAGGTGTGATTGTGACTCCGGCTGTTTGTCTCTATGTGACCCTCGTGAGGATAAGCGACTCATAATATGGATGGATGGATGTTTTTAACGTTGTGGTGGAAATATCACTGATAAACAATGTTTGTAAGTCATCAATGTGTTACGATCGCATGACTGAAAATTTGCCAAATCTGCATTCATGAAATTCTGAAGTAAACATTTGTTCTTAAATACCAGTAAAATACTCGGGTAATACAGGAAACATGGGAGTCATTATTTTAATTTAAAATCATAAAATCCCAATTTTAGAAGTTCAGGTGTGGAAAAACAAACTTATTTTGTCGACACACTTGGCTCAATTAGTCAAAGTCAGCAGTCAAGTTCTGTCATGAAGAGACCAAAATTCCTGCCCAGCTATCGTGAGAATCCCCTGGAAAGATGTCCAAAATGTTTGACTGAAGTCATAGACTTTTTAAAGGCAGTAGTATCAAATATGAAATTAAATCAATTCTATCTCTAATGATACCAATGAAAATATTGTCCACCCCAAAATCCCAGTCTGACTATTTTGGCATACACCAAATAATTTTGGTAATCCTAATTGACCTAAAAATGATAGTTGGGTCTGATTTCATGTCACACAAACTTTTTATATAGTGTACCGTATGTTCTAATCCTATCTAACCTGCTCACTCCGAAGAACCTCAACATCTTCATTTCTTCAACCTCAAGTTCTGCTTCCTGTTGTTTCTTCAGTGCCACCGTCTCTAATCCGTACATCATGGCCAGCCTCACCATTGTTTTATAAATTTTGCCCTTCATCCTAGCAGAGACTCTTCTGTCACATAGCACACCAGACACTTTCAGCCTGCTTTTCCAACCTGCATGGACCAATTTCTTCACTTCCTTACCACACTCACCATTGCTCTGGATTGTTGAGCCTAACATATTTGAAGTCGTCCACCTGTGCTATCTCTTCTCCCTGTAGCTTCACTCTTCCCCCTCTACCCCTCTCATTTACGCACATATATTCTGTTTTACTTTGGCTAATCTTCATTCCTCTCATTTCCAGTGCGTGTCTCCATCTTTCTAGTTGTGCCTCCGCCTGCTCCCAGCTTTCACTGCATATCACAATATCATCTGCGAACATCACGGTCCAAGGGGATTCCAGTCTTCCCTCGTCTGTCAGCCTATCCATTACTACTGCAAACAGGAAGGGGCGCAGAGCTGATCCCTGATGCAGTCCCACCTCCACCTTAAATTCTTCTGACACACCAACGGCACACCTCACCATTGTTCTGCTGGTATCATACATGTCCTGTAATATTCTAACATATTTCCCTGCCACACCAGACTTACGCATGCAGTACCACAGTTCCTCTCTTGGTACATAGTCATATAGGTTTTTCTAGATCCACAAAGACACAATGTAGCTCCTTCTGACTTTCTCTATAGTTTTCCACTAGCATCCTCAAGGCGAATAATGCATCTGTGGTACTCTTTGTATCCTATCCACCCTTACCTGCTGCAAATCCTTCCCATCCCTATCCCTCTGTCTGGTCAACCTGTAGAGATCATGTTCTCCTTTCGTGTCCAGCCTCGTGTAGATGTCATCATATGGCTCTTGTTTCGCCTTCGCCACCGCTACCTTTTGCCCTATGTCGCGTCTCAATGTTTTTCTTTCCCCTCTCCTCAGTCCTCCGTGACCCACTTCTTCTTCGCTTGTGACTTCCTGTAACTTGGGGTTTCACCACCAAGTCTCCTTCTCCACTTTCCTACAAGGAGACACACAAAGTACTCCCCTGCCTGCCCTCTGATCTCTGATCTGTAGTAATCCAATCTTCCAGGAGCTCCTCCTGTCCACCGAGAGCCTGTCTCACCTCTTTCCAAAAGGCCAGACAACATTCTTCATTCTGTCAGCCTCCACCACTTCATTCTCTGCTCAACTTTTGTCTTCTAAATATTCCTACCCACCACCAAAGTCATCCAACACACCACCATCCGATGCTTTTGAGCTACACTCTCCCCTATCCCTACCTAACAGTCAGTAACCTTCAGATTATATCGTCTGCATAAAATGAAATCCACCTGTGTGCTCCTACCTCCACTCTTGTCCTATGTTCTTGCCTCTTCTGGGGAAAAAAAAAAGTGTCCACTAGTGCCATTTCCATCCTCTTTGCAAAGTCCTGCACCATCTGTTCCTAACCTTTCCTGGATGCTATACTGTCCCGTCACTTCTTCGTTGCTCCAATTTCCTTCACCAACATGTCCATTACAATCTGCACCAATCACAACTGTCTGTGATTGGTTGGGATGCTCAGAAGTACTTATTCAAATTCCTTCCAGAATTTCTCTTTCAACTCTAGGTCACATCCTCCCTTTGGGACATAGCTGCTAATCACATTCAGTTTCAAATTTCAGCCTCATCACTCGATCTGGTACTCTTTTCACCTCATCATCATGTCAACCATCTCCCGAGTTTTTCCTTTCAAAGTCCCAATCCTCAATTTTAGGCTCTTTGCAGTGCTCTTCTTACGACGAAATCACTTTCCTCCTCTTTTTTGTCTTTGACCCACAGTAGCTGAATTTCCACAGAGGCCCTGCAGATTAGTGGTGCCGGGGTCGGGCATTGTTAACTTGGGCCATGACCGATCCAGTCTGGTATTCTTTAGATAAAAGCTCATAGTTGTTTGGCACAGTTTTGTGCCAATGCCCTCCGTGACGCAAACCTCTGCATTTATCCACTTTGGACCGGCCTATAGATTGCACTAGCCTGTGCCCACATAGGGCTGCATTAAATTTAAATCTGAAAATGAAAAATAAACATCTATTTAAATGTTAATTATATACCTAGATTTTAGCGATCCATCAATTCATCTTCTACTGCTTTTCCGGCTCATATTGCAGGGGCAGTAGCTTTCGCAGAAATACACAGATTTCCTTTTCCCATGCCACTTCATCCAGGTCATCCAGAGGGATCCTGAGGCATTCCCAGGCAAGCCTAGAGACATAGTCTCTCCAGCGTGTCCTGGGTCATCCCCGGGGTCTTCTTCCGGTGGTTCCCAGAACCCCTCACCAGGGAGGCGTCTAGAGGTATCCGGATCAGATACCCCAGCCACCTCATCTGGTCCTTTCAAAGCGGAGGAGCAGTGGCTCGACACTGAGACCCTGATGACCGAGGATGTCACAAGACCAGCTCACATTGCACCCTATCTCTATGGCCCCATGGGAAGAGGGACCTATGTTACTCTTTCAGGCTGTCCCTGGCCAAGCCCCATGGGTGTAGGCCCGGCCAACAGGCGCTGGCCTTTGAGCTCTACCTCCAGGCCTGGCTCCAGTGGGTGGCCCTGTTGACCCACGTCCAGGCAAAGGAATCCTGAATCCACTATTCTTATTCGTCATTGGAATTTATGGATCCGTACTTTTTCTGGTCCCTCAGCTAGAACCTGTTCACTATGGGGCATAAAGCCCCAGACAACTTAGCTACTAGGCGCATCGGGACACACAAACCCCTCCAACACAGTAAGATTGGCCTCACATTTCTGAGGATTGCGGTTCAAATCCCGGGCCGCACATGTCCAATCTGCATGTTCACCCCATGCCTACTTGTTTTTTCCTCTGGGCACTCTGGTTTCCTCCCACATTTCAAAGATATACACTAATCAGAGACTCTAAATTGTCCCTAGTGTGATTGTGAGTGCGACTGTTGTTCGTCTCTATTTTCCATGCTATTGGCTGGCAACCAGTTCAGGTATACCCAGCCTCCTGCATAAAGCAAATCAAATTGTTTCCACATCGAATGGGCATAGCATGTCCAGGTCAATGAACAAAAATCCAAAGAAAATGATGAGGATTGCAGATGATGATGATGATGATGGATGTTAATGAGGATGATGATGGTCAAAAACAATTTCTTCCAACCGTCCATATTTCCACTGTCCGTCTAACCTTTGTTCTTCTTCCGGTTCATTACGTCATTACAACATAACTATGTAGCAAACCTCAAATCCTCATTTTAAATATCACAGAATGCAATATACTCATCATCCACAGCAGACATTTAATAAACAATTCATGAATACACAATATAACAAAATTGGAATTTAGCTGAAATTATTTCACAAATTATTCTGACTCAAAATATTTGAAGTACAGAATTTATATTTAAGCTCTTACATTACCGACACCTAATTGCTATCAATGTTTTTGATACAATTATAAAAAAAACACAACTCTATAAGTATATACATCAGAGTTCAGATATTCCAAATGTCTCTTAGCCCTGTGGATAAGAAAAGACAACAAACAGGCATTAAACTATGTACAATTATTTTCACTCTCTTGAAGAAGACAAAGCTTCGTTAGTGGCCGATAAAGCTCATTAGTCTGAGTCTTGACTTTCACTTGATGAACAAACCCATTCTTGTCCGGGTAAGTTGCCACAATCCCTCCAACTGGCCAGGAATTTTTGGGTAATGTATCATCCACAACAAGCACCACAACGCCAACACAAACATTTCTTACAGGCGTAGACCATTGTTGATGTTCTTGAGGCTGTGTGAGGTATTCTTTCCACCAACGTTTCCAGAAGATGTCAGCCAGATACTGTACTTGCTTCCATCTGCGTTTAGCATATTGATCGTCCTTACAGAATACTCCTGGTGGCAACTCTGGCTTGACTTTGAGCAACAGCAAATGATTAGGTGTCAAGGCCTTCAAATCGTTGAGATCGGCAGACGCCCATGTGATGGGCCTGCTATTTATTGTAGCTTCAGCCTCATAGAATAGGGTGTGAAGACCTTCCTCTTCCAATAACTGTTCTCTCACTGTTACATTTAGAATCTTCCTAATTGAACGGATAAGTCGCTCCCAACTTCCTCCATGGTGTGAACCTGCGGGATGATTGAAATTCCACTTAATGTCCCTTTTTAGCAAATCCTTTTTGAGCTTGTTGATGTTCCATTCTTTGATTGCTTTCTTCAATTCATTGTTAACCGACTTGAAGTTAGTTCCATTATCCGAATAAGAATTTCTTTGACTTGTCCTCCTTCGGCGATAAATCTCCTGACTGCATTCAAGCAAGCACCAGTGTCGAGTGAAGATGCAACCTCTAAGCGCACAACTCGTATTGCGAGGCATGTAAAGATCACAACATACCTCCTTGATTTGACCTCTTCCTCTTTTTATCTTGAATGGGCCAAAATAGTCAAATCCAACTCTTGTGAATGGGGGATCATCAGGTAAAACCCTGCATTTCGGTAAATTGGCCATATAGTTTTCCATTAGGATGTTTACAAGTGGTGCATTTGGACAAGAATTTTTTGATGGCCCCATTAGCTCCAGGTATCCAGAATTTCTCACGTAGTTTAGCCAAATATGATTCCATCCAGCATGAGCCACAGTTTCATGAACGTGTCTCAATACAAGTTCTGCAATGTGGGAACTCTTTGGCAAAATGGCTTGTTGCTTCGAATGTAAGGGCATTGCAGCTCTGCTTAGCGTTGCATCTACTCACATGACACCATTTTGCACTACTGGACTCAACTTGTAGAGCGAACTTCCTCTCATCACTCTCTTATGCTTCTCAATTGCTGAAATATTCTCTGCAAAATATTGCTTTTGGTTGTACTTTACAATCTCTATTTCAGCTTCCTGCAAATCCTCACAAGTTAAGTGTGCTCCTTTTGGAAGCTGTTCCAAACTCATCCTGTCTGTCTTTAGTATTTGCTGCGTTTGATTCCTTGTTCTTTGTTTTGACACAATTCAGCAGTTTTTTTCAGCCTGAGAAACAAAGCTACAGCACTTTTTAATCCTGTCCAAGATGAATAGAGTTTCATTAACTGATCTGTAGCTCCTTCCTATACCTGTGTTTGAGCCACATACACCTGTTCTTTTGAGTTCTATGTCAGATTTGCACCTTTCCTGACTCTGGATTTTTAGACCATTGATCAGAAGCACAGAGCAAAAACTTGGTCCTGTAAGCCAGGTTACGCACTTCAAAAAGGCCTCCAATGTTTGCCCTCTGGACACATAGTCTGCAGGCCTCAGGAAAGTCGTGCTTAAACTGCATTTGCCAGAGCGCTTTTAGTTTTGTCACTGATATTTATTTATTTTTCCAGAGACTTCTGCTAATTTGTTTACCTCCATGTCATTTCCACCTTTTTAGTGGTCAATTTAGTGTCCAGCCGAGTATCGTCCTCACTGCATAAGGTCCATCATCCACACTCCTGATAACTTGTAGTGGTTCCATTGCTTTGGAAGTCTTTGCTCCTATGAGTAGTCCAATGTCTGCTTGGAGTGAGGGAAGCTTCACCTGAGGCCAACAATCAACATTGTCTCTGGTAAGAAAAGAAAAAAAAAAAAAAAAACATTTTTCTTTGTGAAAACACTTGCGATAACTGGCTAAACTGATCTTCATCAAGGCCACTAATTTCCAGGTCAGTCACAACGCAAGTGTCCACAACTGATTCCTTTGCCATCGTTCGTATTAAGATGCTCCTGTTGTATACATTCAAGCCCAGCTGATCCATCAATGACTCAATAAAAAAAGTAGCTGTACTACCTGGGTCCAAAAATGCAAATGTAGTCACAAGCCTTGTTCCTTTTTGAAATTTGACACATACTGGAATTATTTAAAGAGGACAGTCTGTTTTACTGACCCCTATGACACCAACAGTTTCTGACATTTGGACAAGATCACTTGACACTGTTTGCTGTTCACCCTTTTCCTTTACCTCTTCTTCATCCTTAAAGTTCATGTGTAACAAAGTAGGATGAAGTTGAGAACTTGATACTGTGCCTTTTCTTCAGTCTTTGCTCATATGATCATGTTTTAGACAAGCAAAACATAGACCATTTATTCTCAAAAATTAAAGTTTTTCTTTGAGGTTTGTCCTTGGAGCGGCATGGTGGATCAGCTGGTAGAGTTGTTCTCCCCGTGCCTGCGTGGGTTTCCTCCGGGCACTCCGGTTTCCTCCCACATTCCAAAAACATGCAACATTAACTGGACACTCTAAATTGCCCCTAGGTGTGATTGTGGGTGCGGCTGTTTGTCTCGATGTGCCCCGTGATTGGCTGGCAACCAGTTCAGGGTGTACCCCGTCTCCTGCCCGTTTACAGCTGAGCTAGGCTCCAGCACTCCCTGTGACCCGTGTTTTTGGTTGTTTTTTTTTCTTGAGTATCACGGGGCAATTTTTGCCGGGTTTCGTTGAGCTTATATGGAAGCTTATTTACTACTGTCTTTATGTTGGCTGTACTGTCCAAATCTTCCATATAGCTAAAATCAGACATTCCATTTAAGCATCCTGTGAGGAACAAGGAATAAGACTGTAATGCCATCTTCTGGTTTGATCATTGGCCAATCCAAGACCTCCTGAATGTAGGCTTCTGCTATCTTATAGTCATCACCAAAAAATTCTTTCAGCATTTGCTTTGCTTTTACAACTGAGGGTTCTATATGCAAACAACATTTGACTAAGTCCACTTGTGTATTGCAGAAGAAACTGTAATCAGTCCCAATTATCACTAGTTCGGCCTTCTACTCCATGTTTCATTGATCTAATAAAGGATTTATATTCAAGAGGATCATCTGTAAATATTTTAATCTTGAGCTCAGGGAGTTATAATGCCTGGTGTTTTTTTTGCAAGATATTCATTCACACAAATTTGTTGAGAGATGGTCTTAAATAAACTCTCAAGCACTCCTTTTTTCTCACAGTCCACCTTTGGTTGTGTCACACTTCCTTTAATCCAGTGGTTCCGAAAGTCAACCTGGGCCCGGACCCCCAGTGAGTCGTTCAAAAAGCTCCCGATCCTCAACCTCAACTTTCACCAATAATGTAGTGCTGGACACAGCTATGCCATTCTGGTAGAAAGAAATACTCAATTTTAGTGGCTCAAGTGGTCTTGCTTTTTATTTTTGCACAATAAATCAAAACGTGGTTCAACACTGGAAATGTCAATTCTCACATCATGATTGGCTCCCAGACGATTTCGTTTTTTCGTCTTCACATCACGGACCCCCTGGAAAGACAATTTTCACCTCCTGGGGGTCTGTGGACCCCACTTTAGGAACCCCTGCTTTAATCAATACTGGCTGATCGTTGACCTGGTTAGTTGAAATTGAGCTACATTGATGTGGCTGTCAGCCAGCATTTTCCGCATCATCAATTCGTTCATCTACCTGCTCTTCTTCGTCAAATATACTCATTCCTGCTTGTGAGTGTTTATAGTTTTGTAAAATTTCCATTCTCGCATCTGCTGCTGTTAGAGCGGTCCGTATTGCATGCATCTCTTGGTGCGCCTTTAAAGCCATTTCTTACTTTTCTATAGCCAACTTCTCTTCTAATGCTCCAGCCTTTGCTTTTAATGATGCATTTCTGCCTTTAATCTGATAGATAAAACTGCAGACAACACACTTCCACAATGTGATCCTTTCTTACTTGTTCCTTTAGGAGACTTGGAAAAATATGACATGATCCATCGTGCGTAATCTGTACCTCACATTCCTCCGCTTGCTCTCGTCCCAAGACATCTTTCATCCATTTTTCATATTTCCAGAAAAAATCCTTTGTTGATTTAAGTTTAGGCTCAAACCAGTTTTGCTGGTCATTCGAAAATTCCTCCTCATCCATAAATTGCTGCAGTCCAGAATTAAGCTGCACAAACTCCTGCTGCATACAGTTGAAAGCCACATTCATTCTTTCCTTAACAGTGTTGACATTTGAATCATCTTCCATTAGATGCTCAATTTTTCCCATCATTGCAGTTATCTGGGATAATTTCTGCTTGCATGCATGCAACTGTCTCGCTTTGCGCTCTTCCACAGCCTTCTCAGTTATTTTCACTTTCTGTTTTCCAACATTTTGTACATCCATTAAGAACGCCTTTTTTTTTTTCAAACAGAGCAAAAGCGTAAAGCACAATTGCAAATGCTATTATAGCTTCTTCTGCAGAAGGCTACTGCAATTCCAATAATAGCAGTTTACTTGTGGCTCATATCGAAGCAGTCAACTTACAGTTTGAAATCCTTCTGATGTCTGAGCACGTGTTTTCTCCTCCGGCGCAAACTACATAGGTTTCAGTTCCAAAGTCTATATATATATACATCCAAAAAGAGCTAGTTTTTTGACAAATAATGTAGTTTCCTAAACAGTGGCTAATGTTGACGCATCATTCCTTCATTACTTGTACCAAAAAAGGGGTAAACGAAAGTAATCCATGACGCAGATGGTTTGTTTAAAGAAAAAGGTTTTCTTGAACTCCAACAGCAAAAATAAAGCAAATAAAATTGTTTCCACATTGAATGGGCACAGCATATCCAGATCAATGAACAAAAATACAAAAAAATGATGGGGATTGCAGATGATGATGGATGTTATTGTAGCTTCAGCTTAATGATGATGATGATGATGATGGTCAAAAAACTATTTCGCCCAACCGTCCATATTCCGTTGTCAGTCTCACAACATATCAGCTTTGTAGCAAACCTCAAATCCTCATTTTAAATAACACAGGATGCAATATACTCAACATCCACAGCATACTAATAAGCAATTTGTGAAGACACAATATCGCATAATTAAAACGTAGCTGAAATTATTTCACTAATTATTCTGACTGAAAATATTTAAAGAACAGAAATTATATTTAGGCTCTTACAAATATATTCCAAATTATAAAATGCAATTGTTTTCAAAAAGCAAATAAATGGGCTGTTGTGTCTGTCTGAGTAGGGATCATTTAAATGAACAAAGACTCATCATCAGAATCAGAATCAACTTTATTGGTCAGTAAATGCTTTTTCATCCAAAAGGCTTTTCTGATCAGATTACGTTTAAATAGGAGTGCCTTTTTCATTTCATCATAACTTTCATTGTTCAAATTCATTGAATTTGCACATTGATATTTCTGCCTTTATTTTATGTGAGGATGCAATTATTGCCTCCCACTGTTTCTTTTTGGAAGTATAGTATGCCACCTAACCTGATCAAGCTTCTTTTTAAAGGAAGATGATGTTTCACAAACCCTACACTTTCTTAGTGGGGTTGAGGTCATGGATGAGGACATTGAGTTTCTTCTTTCTGTCCCATCAACCCACCCATTTTGCACAATGCTTATCCTCACTAGGGTCATAGGCGTGCTGGCACGTGTCTCAGCTGACACTGGGCAGGAGGCAAGATACACCATGTACTGGTTGTCAGCCAAATGCTTGGCACTCATGAACAAACAACCATTTGCACTTATATTCATACCTATGGGCAATTTAGAGTCTCTGCTGAGCATACCATGATTTTTTTTTTTTAAATTAATGTGAGAGGAAACTTGAGTACCTGGGGAAAAACCCACCTAGGCACAGAGAGAACATGCAAACGCCACGCATCCAAGGTTGGATTTTAATTGAGGTCCTCAGAAATAATCATCTTTTTTATGTACCTATTTCTATATATACTACTCTTCTGAGAGAAAAAAATGCCATAAAGTATACATGATGTAACTATTGTCTTCTTTTTCTCCTTTTATTTTTCATCTTCAGGTTATAATAATTGTCTTCCTCACTGGATCACTTTCACTTGTTACTGTTATTGGGAACATCTTAGTTCTGTTGTCCTTCAAGATCAATAAGGCGCTGAAGACTGTGAACAACTACTACTTGTTGAGCTTGGCGTTCGCTGACCTAACCATTGGCACACTATCAATGAACTTGTATACCACCTACATCATCATGGATCAATGGGCTCTGGGACCTGTGATCTGTGACCTGTGGCTTGCAATTGACTATGTAGCCAGTAATGCCTCAGTCATGAACCTCCTCGTCATTAGCTTTGACAGGTAATCTAATGTTTTGCTTGTTCGACCTACTTTATGATTTAAGCAAAGAGCATAGTGCACGAGAAACCCCCAATTAGAGACAATTCACAAGCCATTATATTTGACATAGTCCCTGTAGCTCAGTGGTTAGAGCACTGGTTTGGTAAACCAGGGGTTGTGGGTTTATATCCCACTAGGGCCTCCACTCCCTGAGAAGGGTTGCATCAGGAAGGGCATTCGGCGTAAAAATTGTGCCAAACATATGTGGGTTCGACCCCGAAAGGGACAAGCTGAAAGAAACTTACTATTTTTGACATAGTTGGTTTTTCCTCAGTCGTTTGGTACATTTCTTGAGTCACCCTTGACATTTCCAAAACAGCAATTAAGTTTCTCAAAACAATTTGTACAAATAGCAAATGACAGTTTGTTAATGAAAACCCCGGGTTCATCTCTCCAATGTTAATAAATGCAAATGAAAATGACAGTATCATCAGAATGAAAGTCCTCGGGCACAGATGCTGGAGTATCCTGATTTTTTTTTTTTTTTTTTTTTTTTTTTTTTTTTTGACTGCGCAAGGTTTGCTGCTGTTGTTTCCCAACTTGACAAACCAGTCTGCAACAAGCTGAGCATGCAGTGTGGGTCTGTCATTGGATTTGCACTTGGTGTAGTGAAAATTTGGTGGCAGTCTTGATGGTTATGACTTATCACCTTTGACAACTCTGGCGACTCAGGAGACCAAAATACCGCTTACACTAGCAACAGCCCATGGAGAAATTACAACTTCTCAAATCCCAGGAAGTAGCAGAGACATCTCCACGATGTCTTTTCAATGTCTCCGGTAGGTCTAGGAGAAATTACGCCATCTGGTGAAGATGTCTCCCCAGTCATAGGGAGAATTGGTCGCCGTGAGATCTCTAAGTTCTCCTGGAGATTGAGAAAAGTCTCCCAAAGGTGTCAGATGAAAATAAGTTTTATTCCAACAAGGACTGTCTGGCTGGTCTCCAGAAGATGTTTCCACAACCAGCAGAGACTCAACCACCAAGTCTCCAGACTGGTAAAGTAGGCCCTTAAATTGTAGCACCAGAATTTTGAGGGGGCCACTATCCTAACACAGGGGTTGCTCCCCCTCGACCATAACGATGATCCCCCCATTGACAAAATAGATTGCAACTGCACTAGTCAATCAAAAAATTTCAACTCCCCGCAAACCTGCACTGCATTACATTTAATAGAAAAAAACAATCTCCTTAAGGAAAAAGTATTGTTGGAATTACATTGTAGTCTTCCTATACCTCAGCCCATAATTGATCCTGTGGCAGGCCATGCTTCCTCAGAAGCCACAGGAAGTACATCCTCTGCTGGAACTTTTTGAGGATGTAGTTGGCTTCCCACTTCAGGTCCTGAGAGACTATAATTGCCAGGGACTTCAAGGTTTCCACAGATGACATAGAGCAGTTGGGCAGCTTGAGGGAAAGATGTAGTGAAAGATGCCTCCTGAAGTCCATGATCATCTCTACAGTCTTGAGCATGTTCAGCTCCATATTGTATCTACCGTACCACAGCTCCAGCAACTCCACTTCCTGCTGATATGCAGTCTTTCATGAAACCAATGACTGTGGTGTTGTCTGCAAACTTCAACGAGCAATGGAGAGGGGGCACATGCTTGGAGTGCCCCAGTGCTGGTGGTGTATGTAGATGAGGTCGTGTTCCCTAGCCTTACCTGCTGTGTCACGAGAGTTACGGTCGTGATGTAGTCTATCCCAGCTATCTTTGGATGTGGGGTAGTGTATAGCATCAAGTGGTCACCAGTTCACCAAAGCATTTGGAACCTGTTCTAAAAATGGAGAAGCTGTGCTCTTTTTATGTATACAACTGACCCAATTATGTGAGGTTTGAGCAAGTAGTAGTCTTAATTCTGATCTTAGAAATGTACCAAAGTGACTAGAAAAAATAATAATGGTATCTATTAAAAATAATAATGGTATCTATTAAAACGAATGTAAAAAAGAATTTATGGGGAGTACCATAGTACGTACAGTCATAAGAAATATTATGAAAATAGACAGGACACCAGATCCAATTCATATATTGCTGTAATTAAAATAACTGGAAACTGAAAAAATTAAAATCAGTTATTGTGTATGAAGGTGATGCCTCTGTATTGTTTTGGTTTAAAAAAAAAAAAAAAAAAAAAAAAAGAGCTAAACCATTGTATCCCTAAAGATGCCATCATCTTATAAGGAGAGAATAGATGTCGGAGTGAACTCAAAAATAACTGTTCAACCTCATAGTTTGTTGTAAATCAAAACTAAAATCTGTATAGATCTATCTAAACTATATACAAAGTTAATGGCAGAAAATATTCAAATAAGTTAACGTTACATTTGTCAGAAATGCACAGAGATGATAAAAAAGACAAAGAACCAGAAAATGGGCTTGAAATGTCAATTCCTAATATTTTAACAAGACAACTAATTTGAGTATGCACAAATTCTTTGTTTAATCCTCCTGTCATGTTGCAGGTCAAATCGACCCATTTTAAAACAAACAAAAAAAAAATAATAGGGAGTGACTTAAGTGTATTAAAATACAGATATTGGGTTCATAATGAAATATGTGGTGGTGATTTTTTTTTTTTTTTTTTTTTTTTTCTGACAGTTGGTTAATGGGTCAAATTTACCAAGGAACACAATTGCTATTCCTAAGAAATGAAGTAGCAAGAGTGCTAAAATGTTTTTGTTGGGTAAATTTATGTAGTTGCTTCTAAATAGTGTCCCCTTTTCTTACCTTTTTTTCCATTAGATATTTCTCTGTGACCAGGCCTTTGACCTATCGTGCAAAGCGGACAACCAAACGAGCCATGACTATGATTTGTTTAGCTTGGTCCATATCATTCATTCTTTGGGCCCCAGCCATACTATTCTGGCAATACATCGTTGGTGAGCGGACAGTGCCACCTAATGAATGCTTCATCCAGTTTCTATCTGAGCCCATTATTACATTCTGCACTGCTATAGCTGCATTTTACTTGCCAGTTACTATAATGACAACCCTGTTTTGGAAGATCTATCAGGAGACAGAGAAACGTGCTAAGGATATACAGGGTCTTAAGGGCTCTGGTACGGGAAACAGACAGATTCAAAATCACAGGAGTGGCAGTGGTGTGACCGAGACCCAAACGGAAAAATCTGACACAAGTTTAACAGAACAAATGAGTTCTGCCAATGACAAGCGCAAAGAGCAAAATGTACAGCCTTCAGACACTGACGACAACACAAGTATTCCAAGAGGATTGGGAAGCAGAGGGTTATGTGGATTATTCCTCTTCCAGTTTTCATCATATTTCCGCCAGGTTTTTAAAAGCGCTGATACCACTACCACAGCAGAGCAGACTGGCTGTGACCATTTAGATAACAATGATCCTTCAGAGGAGGAAGAGGATGTAAATGATGCAGACCAAATGAGACTTGCGACAGGTTAGCTCCAGTAATAATTTCCAATTCATGTGTATATGTAATTTGGGAGGGGGGGGGGGTGTTTGCATGTATATTTCAATTGACACAAATTCCATATACCGTCATTCCAGGCCTACAGAGTGCACCTGGTTATAAGCCTCACCCAGTACATTTGTTAAGACCACCATTTGGTACATACATAGGCTGCAGCCGTGTAAAACCCGCACACTGAAACCGACATTGAAAGGTGAGATATTTTCAAAGAAAGACGGTACAAAGAGAGTTTAACGCAACATGTCGATTACAATCTGCACCAAACACAACTCTCTCTCTGTCTTGGATGCTCAGAACTACTTAATCTAGTTCCTTCCAGAATTTCTCTTTCAACTCTCAGTCACATCCTATCTGTGAGGCATAGCCATTAATCACATTATACTATTTTACTTTCAATTGGCTCGCAACTATAGTCACTCACATTTGACGAGCATGACCGCACTCACGCGCCTACGTGCTTGCAAATCTGCACGGCCGAGCATGAAAAATCACGTGCGTACAATTTTTTACGAGTAGAAAAAATAGATAAAGATGTCGCTTATTAGTGTAGTCTTGACATAAATTTATGTGTTTATTTCATAAACGTTAACTAAACAAGCCTGCTCCAAAATAATCAGTATTCACCCGGAAACAGGAAATTCAAGTTAACCGTATTGAGCATGTATGGAAGTTAGGCCGAAAGCGCATGTTCAGAGGTGCTTCACATACTGAGAGCGCATTTACGTCGAACGTCATCAACATCATGAGCCATATCAAAGGAAATTCAGTTACACAAGGGGTGCTCATTGCGTCCATTGCGAGGCAGTGTAATGGCCTCCACCCCCCCCCCCCCCCATAAAAAAGACGTTAGATTATCATCCACCTCGTCACTTGATCCAGGTGTGGCCAATACGTCGAGCGCACCCACATAAAGGCGCATCCTAGCAAGCCCCCCCCAAACAAAACATCTCGATTACCAACAAGAATGTTTGTTACAATGTATCACTAGCTTGCCACTAACGCCGATTGTTAAACTAAACTTTCAGCATCTTCATTGATATCAAATTTGTATCCACATTTATAAGAATGCTCATTATGATCTGAAGACCCCTGACTTCATGCACCATTTTTTACTTTTCCTGGCCATCTTGTATATCCAAAATGCACCACTTGAGAACAAAAAGAAAAAAATATGGAAATGTGTCACTTGAACCATGCACTTGAAATCCAGAAAATGACATTCTGTGATATTAATGATGTCTCATTTGCTCTCTATAGATGAAAGGAAGACTAAAACTGCAAAAGACAAGGACAGCATACCATCAGAGTCAAACCAATCACTGCCTGCTGGCTTATGCCCTGGAAATAACTCCATAAGAGATGCGGCCATGACGAAAAAGTTGGCCTCGAAAGCCAAGACAGAGGTTAACAAGCGCAAGAATGACAAAAAAGCAAATGACAAGAAAGCAGCACGGACGCTTAGTGCCATCCTTTTGGCCTTCATTACGACTTGGTTGCCATATAATATAATGGTCTTAGTTAACACCTTCTGCCAAGACTGTATCCCAGGAAGTCTTTGGGCACTAGGCTACTGGTTGTGTTATGTTAATAGCACAGTCAACCCTATGTGCTATGCCCTGTGTAACAAGACTTTTCGGACAACGTTCAAGGATATCTTAATGTGCCAGTGGAATCAAAATAGAAGAAAGGTTCCATTTAGTAAGAGGAATACTGAAGCTTGCCAAAGGAAAGATCAAATGTAGACCAGAAGTATGATTAAAATATTATGATTTAGAAACTGTAGTAGAATGGTTAGAGCGGAAACATAATATTTGAGAAAGGTCAAACGGGGACAGATTCTGCTCAGACGCACACGCATCCTCATATACATCAAGACAATTGATCCAATTTAATTTCATGTCTTCAAAACATTTACTTACTTTAGCTTTTAGAATCCCATTTTCTTTTTTCTACTGCACTGCCGGAGTGGGGACGGTAACAATATGTTTTGAGGTCAAATTGTAGTCGATCCCCCTTTTGAAACATGGTCCAACCCATGCGTCATTTTAGCAAAAGAAAAGACGTCGGGGGAGAAAAGGCTAACAGTCAAGGCCCATTCAAACGACATTGTTGAAAGTTGCCCCACACTGTCGCCTAATAGCCCATTCAGCAGGAGGAGATAACGAGTGAAGGTCACTGAGAGAAAGAGGGTGTGGACCAGTGGAAAGGGAGGAGGTGAAGTTGAATGAAAGAACGAAGGAAGGAAAAACAACAACACCTGTTGCTTTGTGAGCATTCTGGGTGTGTCAACAATTGCCTGCACCTGAGCAGGAGAAAGCATTTTCTCTTGAGGAGTGAGGATCTGTCCTAGGAACTTAACCTTTTGTGATACAAACTGCAGTTTTGATAAAGATGTTTTGTGGCCTTCTGACGCAAGATGTTTTAACAAAACAACTTTATCAGTTTCCCATTGTTCTTTGGTGAGAGCAGCAATCAACAATCAACATATTGTAGCAAAGCTGTGTCTGGTGTGAGTGTCAAAGGTTCAAGACTGTGGGCAAGTGCCTCAAAGAAGAGGGTGGGACTGCATGTCAGTCGTTGACACAAGATACAGTACTTATATTTAACCTCGTGGTGAAAGTAAAAAAAGAAATCCTCTTATTTTAAGATGACTGTCGTAGTAAGTGCAAATAGAAGAAAAGGTGGTGAAAACAGACGAGATTTTCTTTTTCGAGCGACAAAGGGCTGGTCTGAAAAATATGTTGTGACGCCAAATTCGAAAGCGAGTTTATGGAAGGAAACGTGGATAGAATTGAAGCTGAACTACTCCAAGCGTCACATTCCACACAGGTCATTTGAAAGCAATTAGGATTGTACGCAGCTGTAAGTTAAGAAATTGGGATCGAAAAATCGTTGGGGGAAAGTGCCAAATATATAAGGAAAGTTGACACTGGTAAACAAATCAAACCTGGAGAACGTTAAGATTGTCATGGACAATGTTCTATTAGCCATCAATGCATCCCTGATGTCAGTTTAACAAATTCACAACCACATGGCAAAATACTTGAGTATACCAGAAATCTGGTGTAGCAAGTTATGCATTTTTTTAATTCAATCAGTCAATGTAATGGATCCCTACATCAATTAACAAGTAATGTTAAAGTTCCCCCTTGGCACACATTCATCATGGCTGACAGCACAGAATACAGTGCACAAAAAGCTGGTTCTGTATTTTAAATACAGAGGGCAAAATAATGTTCATCATCACACTGGGAGCATCATTCAGCTGTCAGCATGCACTGCAAAACAATATTATGTAAGCAATAATTTATCCATCAATTTTCTGAGAGGCTTATCCTCATCTAATTAAAGCATATTCCAGACAGGTGGGACCAGGATTCAAAACCCTGTCCTCAGAACTGTGAAACTCTACAACTGTTCTACCATGCCGCCACCAATAATTTAGTGTTACACCACAAAAAAATTGGGGATATGATTGTGATTTAAAAAAATAAATGAAATGAATTTAGGAACAGGATTTCAAACATATACCTTATAGTTGGCTTGGTTTGGTTAGCACTGCAGTTTTTTGTGTAGTTATAAGAACGTTTATTGACAGTTTCATTGTATGTTAAAATTGTTTTTAATAAAAGTGTTCTGTTGGGAATTTATATGCTGTAATATAATTCATTTAATAAGCCATGTAACTTCAATGGATGACATGTCTGATGTCGCTCATAGTGCTCAAAGGGACCACTCAGAGGCTAAGCGTTTGCTCAGACATGGGAACATTGCTCCCTGTGTTCTCTTGATTGGCAAAAAAAATCTGACAATCCCACTTCAGACAAATCGTTTTCTGACACCATAACTAAGGAAGCAATATTGTCTTTGTTCATATTCATCCATTTTCTTAGCCGTTTATCCTTATGAGGAGTGCAGGAGTGCTATCCCAGCTGTCAACGGACAGGAGGTCGGTACACCCGGAGCTGGATCCCAGCCAATCACAGGGCACAAACAGTCGCACTCACAATCACACCGAGGGGCAAAATAGAGTGTCCAATTAATGTTGCATATTTTTGAGATGTGGGAGGAAATTGGAGTGTCCCGAGAAAACCCACGCAGGCAAAGGGAGAACATGCAAACTCCACACAACCAGGTCTACGATCAAACCCAGGACCTCAGAACTGGGAGGCCAACGATTTTCAGCTGATCCAACATGTCGCCTCTTTGTTCATACTGAATTCCAAAAAGAAAGGAAAGTCTTTTCAAAGAGAGGCAAAGCTACAAGTCTTATGAGTTGTTATCTTTACTGAAGTTCAGACTAAAAATTCCTTTGTTATAGTAGTGTTCAAAATAATACCAGTCCAATGTGAATAACCAGATTAATCCATGTTATCAGTATAGTTTTTTTATTTCTACATGTCAAACAAGTTACTAGTAGTTGTAATAAATTCTCAGAACACCATCAAGACCTAGCATTCATGATATACACACTCATAAGTCTGTGCAATTCGGCAAGTTTTTGAAAGGGTATCTAAAAAAATATCAGTCTGGTGTTGACTGTACAACCTCTGAACAATTTTGTACAAACTTTAGTATTTAAAGAAATTACTAATCATTTGAATCAATAAACTAATATTGAGTTGTATGACCAAAGGTTTTTTTTATAACTGCTTCACGAGTGGCATGGATTCAACCAACTCGTGGCTTCTTTCAGCCTTTATTCCACTCGAATATTCCTTAACGACATTCCACAATTCAATTACATTTCTCGGTTTTGCTCCACAAACAGCATTTTTGATGTCACCCCACAAGTTTTCATTTGGATTGGATTTCATTGGGATAGCCTCTCCATTATATTAACTTTGTTGGTTTGTAACCAAGACTTTGCATGCTTACTAGTGTATTTGGGGTCATTGTTTTGTTAAAACACCCATTTCAACGGCATGAACCTCTTCAGCATAAGGCCACGTGACCTTTCAAGTATTTTGACATATGCAAACCGATCCATGAGCCCTGCTCTGTAATAAATAGGCCCAACCTTTTTGCACCTCTTTATCAGGCTTCCCCTCTCCAATCAAACTTTTAATCAAAGTACACTGTTCTTCTGAACAATGGGTTGAATTACCCATTTTCCTCCGGCTTTCAAGGAGAAATGCATGTTCAACATGTGCCTGCTTAATCCTTAAATAGAGATTACCTGATTCACACCTGTTTTTCAAAAAAATCGATGACCTCCATGATTTAATGTGACATTGCTATTTTTCTCAACACAAAATTTCAACAAATTACCCAATTGCAGTCTTAAGAGTGTGTATATCGTGAATGCTGGGTTTTGTTGGTTTTCTGAGACTCTACTGCAACTACTGATAACTTGTTTAAGATGTAGCAATAAAAAGTATACTGAAAATGTGGATTAATCTAGTTAGTCACATTGGACTGCTATTATTTGAACACTACTCTAGGTTAAAGTGAGAGAGACTGACAAAGACAAAACAAAACATTTATTTATGTCCAGCTGCGCCATGTTTTACACACATGGAGCCAGTAGAACAACAGAACTATAAAGCATCTAGGCCTTAGATGTCCCTAGATTCTAGGGACAAGTGTTACGAACAGCATGAATGGGAGAGCTAAAAGCCACAACAGAACAAATCTTGTTAAAGGTTATGGTAGAACAATTTTTTGGGGATATATTTAAAACAAAATGTTTATTCACCTGGACTTTGATACTTAAAAATTCCTACACACATATTAAAGACACCAGCATTATTTATTGAACTAATTTACACTTTGTAAACAAATTTATTGTCAAGGGAAGAACACATGATTGGACCGAAGCTGCATGACTCTGGAAACAAGGTTCAGTTGGAGAAGGTTTATTCTGTCTGGGGTTGTTACGCAGGCAAGCAGTCCAAGAGAGCAACAGTAACATGATAGACAGGCAAAGAGGCAAGCTCAAACGCAGAGAGGGGCAGGTGTACACGAGGCAGGGGGAAAAAAAAAAAAACTTGCCCATGACAATACGAGTGGAAATCCCCGATGAGCGTGGGGTTGGTGAAGACTAGTCATCAGGACCATAATCTTTAGCCATGATGCACTTCCTGTATCTTGGTTTGTGAGGCACATCCATTATCCAACCTGCTTATCCTCACAAGGGTCACATGTAACATCAATTGGACACTCTAAATTTCCCATAGCTGTGATTGTGAGTGCGGCTGTTTGTCTCTATGTGCCCTGCGATTGGCTAGCAACCAGTTCAGGGTGTACTCCGCCTCCTGCCCGTTGACAGCTTGGATAGACTCCAGCACTCCCGTGACCCTCGTGGGGATAAGCAGCTAAGAAAGTGGATGGATGAATGCTATTATTCTGTTTGCTGTGTTGTGACAATTTTAGTTTTGATGTGACACCATCAGTGTGTGTCAGCTTTTCTGCTTCTAGATGCGAAATGTAATTGTTCTTCTTCACTGCCTCATGAGTGCCATCATGTGGTATCTTACATAAATGCTAAAACACATGCTGGTATGCATGCTAACTGTCATAAACGAGCGGTCAGGGGGCGGACCCAAATGCAGGACTTCCAGGTAAAGGCATAATGTTCAGTGGTTTTATTCCAAAAACAGATCAATAGCAAAAGGCAGAACTAAATGAGGCAGAGGCACCAAAACGCTGGGTTAAGCAAGATCCAAAAAAATGTGAAACAAGGTCCGATGACTATGAGACAAACTAAAAAGCATAAGACGTGATTAAACTAAAAGGGCACACACTCGCTATGACAAAGGATTGCTCTACACTAACCTACGCACCATAGTAGAGTATCCCACAACGCAGCGAAGCATGCGTAATGGACTGGCAAATGCCGATGACACATTGACCTTGCCGCCGAGGCATGGTCATCGGGTGGCCGGGAATCAGTCGCCGCCGTGATTTGGACGTGCATCTGCTGTGGCTTGGTCAGAGAGCAGCGGGAGGTACAAAAGAGCATCCTCCTTGGGCGTCCCCTCTGGCTGCCACACGGAGGACCCAGATAGATGGCTAAATGGGTCCCCCAGAAAGGATTGGATGAAGAGGACTTGGATGCACAGGGCAAAGGCACACAGGGATGGAAGCATGGGGCGAAAACCAGCCTCCACCTCCTGCCTGAGCTGGGATAGGCTTCAGCACTCCTGCGTCCCCTTTGAGGATAACCAGCATGGAAAATAGATGGATGGATGACAACAAAATATATATATAGAAAATGAACAGGGCACAGTACAAGAAATATAATTAAAAAGTGGAAATACTCAATAAAGCCTGTATTTAGATAACCAAAATTCTCACTTCCCGAAATAAAACAAACACGCGGAGGAAAAAGCATCCTCCAACAACGCTTTCAAACTCTTCTGTGTAAATCTCATCGATTTACGAACCAGATACATGTGTAGATCCAGTTTTCCAATAAAAGCGGAAGCAGGTTAAGTTTACTTTCTTATCGGCGAAAACATCGACTTCAGCATTAAGTATGGGTCTTCTCTGACAAGTTTATCTAATTTTTCCACATACATTCATTTATTTTCACCTTCCAAATATTTAACGGGATCGGACAAAACTCTCGGAGATGTATTTTCGTTTCGTCTCAACGGACTTAGCATTAAACAATGCTTTGCTTGACCGGCAATATGGCCAGTCACGTGATTTCGGTGACATAGGTACACGAGCTGTATACCGTCTCACTTGCTTCCCTGATCTCTTCTTTCTGCGCTCAGACTTTCTTCTTCTCCTTCAGTCAAATGCATCAGCAGATACCCCACCGCCACCTGGTGGCAGGCGAAACATGCAAACCTCTACCCATCTCCCACACACAGATAATAATAAAAATAACAATAATTTCATAACGATTAGAAGAGATAAGTACATCCATCCATCCCTCTAGGTGGATGAGATAAGTACAACAAAACAAATTCTTTGCAGGTGCTACATTCGCACTCTTAAGGCTGTGTAATTGGGCAAATTGTTGAAAGGTTGTGTTAAAAAAAAAGACTTTAAAACCACACAACTATTTTGTACGAAAATTTTTGTAAGATTTACCAATCCTTTGAATTATTTAACTAATATTTAGTTCTATGACTGATGATATATTAAAACAGAATATATGTGCGTGATAAAGCGTTGGCCTCACAGTTCTGAGGTGCTGGGTTCAATCCCGGCCCTGCCTGTGTGGAGTTTGCATGTTCTCCCCGTGCCTGCATGGGTTTCCTACAGGCACTCCAGTTTCCTCCCACAAACTTGCAACATTAATTGAGCACTCTAAATTACCCCTAGGCGTAATTGTGTGCGGTGAAGAAAATGGATGGATGGATATATGTGCGTGAATGAAATGGGTGGAGGGGGGAGAGTGAGGCTCCAGAGAGAAGAGATAGTGAGAGTAGACGACTTCAAATACTTGGGGTCAACAATCCAGAGCAATGGTGAGTGTGGTAAGGACGTGAAAAAACGGGTCCAAGCACATTGGAACAGCTGTATTATGCGACAGAAGAATCTCTGTTTGGATGAAGGTCAAAGTTTAACAAACAGTGGTGAGGCTGGCCATGATTTACGGATTAGAGACAATGGCACTGAAGAGACAACAGGAAGCAGAGCTGGAGGTGGCAGCTGGTGATGAGGTTCTCACGAGGAGTGAGCAGGGTTGTTGGGATGAGAAAAGAGCTCATAAGAGGGCCAGCCAAAGTTGGATGTTTTGGAGACAAGGTTCGAAAGAGCAGACTTTGATGGTTTGGAAATGTCCAGAGGCGAGAGAGTGAGTATATTGGTCGAAGGGTGCTGAGGATAGAGTTGCCAGGCCAAAGAGTGAGAGGAAGACCAAAGAGAAGGTTGATGCATGTTGTGAGGGAAGACATTAGGGTAGTGGGTGTTAGAGAGGAAGATGCACAATATAGACTTAGATGGAAAAAGATGACACGCAATGGCGACCTATAGCGGGAAAAGCGAGGAAAAGAAGAAGGCTGTTGACGTACAACTGTTGCTTTTTATAACTGCTTCACATCTTTGGAGTCAAACAACTTGTTGCCCCTTTCAGCTGTTATTCCACTCCAAGATTCTCCAATGACGTTCCAAAATTGATTTATATTTCTTGGTTTCGCTTCAGCCCATGTTTTACACACATGGAGCCAGTAGAACAACAGAACTATAAAGCATCTATGCTTTAGATGTCCCTAGATTCAGCCCACATGTTCTCGATCGGACTAAGGTCCAGGGAGATTGGGCTGGACATTCCGGGACATTAAGCCCGGATAAATGCAGAGGGTTGCGTCAGGAAGGGCATCCGGCGTAAAAACTGTGCCAAACAAACATGAGTGTTCATCTAAAGAATCCCATACCGGATCGGTCGTGGCCCGGGTTAACAACGCCGGCCCCCGGCACTGCTAACCTGCAGGGCGTCGGTGGAAATTCAGCTACTGTGGGTCGAAGAGAAAGAAGAGGAAGAAACCGGATCCACCGTCAGAAGAAAAAGAGGAATGCACAGAGCCTACAACTGAGTGTAGGGACTTTGAATCTTGGGACTATGACAGGAAAAGCTCAGGAGTTGGTTGATGGAGCTGCCAGGCAAAAGAGCGAGAGGGAGACCAAAGAGAAGGTTTATGGATGTGGTGAGGGAAGACATGAGGGCAGTTGAGGTTAGAGAGGAAGATGCAGGAGATAGGCTAAGATGGCAAAAGATGACACATCCATAAACCTTCTCTTTGGTCTTCCTCTCGCCTCTGAACATCGAAGTCTGTTCTCTCGAATCTTGTCTCCAAAACATCCAACTTTGGCTGTCCCTCTAATGAGCTCATTTCTAATCCTATCCAACCTGCTCACTCCAAGCGAGAACTTCAACATCTTCATTTCTGCCACCTCCAGTTCTGCTTCCTGTTGTTTCCTCAGTGCCACCGTCTCTAATCCGTACATCATGGCCAGCCTCACCACTGTTTTGAAAAAACTTTGCCCTTCATCCAAGACTCTTCTGTGACATAACACACCAGACACCTTTCGCCAGCTGTTCCAACCTGCTTGGACCCGTTTCTTCACTTCCTTACCACACTCACCATTGCTCTGGATTGTTGACCATAAATATTTGAAGTCATCCACCTTGGCTATCTCTTCTCCCTGTAGCCTCACTCTTCCCCCTCTACCCCTCTCATTTACGCACATATATTCTGTTTTACTTTGGCTAATCTTCTTTCCTCTCATTTCCAGTGCGTGTCTCCATCTTTCTAGTTGTGCCTCCGCCTGCTCCCAGCTTTCACTGCATATCACAATATCATCTGCGAACATCACGGTCCAAGGGGATTCCAGTCTTCCCTCGTCTGTCAGCCTATCCATTACTACTGCAAACAGGAAGGGGCTCAGAGCTGATCCCCGATGCAGTCCCACCTCCACCTTAAATTCTTCTGACACACCAACGGCACACCTCACCATTGTTCTGCTGCCATCATACATGTTCTTTACTATTATGACATACTTCTCTGCCACACCAGACTTACGCATGCAGTACCACAATTCCTCTCTTGGTACTCTGTCATCGGCTTTCTCTAGATCCACAAAGACACAATGTAGTTCCTTCTGACCTTCTCTGTACTTTTCCACGAGCATCCTCAAGGCAAATAATGCATCTGTGGTACTCTTTCGAGGCATGAACCCATACTGTTGCTCGAAAATACTTACTTCTGTCCTGAGTCTAGCCTCCACTACTCTTTCCCATAACTTCATTCTGTGGCTCATCAACTTTATTCCTCGATAGTTCCCACAGCTCTGAACATCCCCTTTGTTCTTAAAAATGGGAACTAGAACACATTTCCTCCATCCTTCAGGCATCTTTTCGCCCGCTAGTATTCTGTTGAATAAGTTGGTCAAAAACTCCACAGCTTCTTCTTCTTTTCCTTTCGGCTTGTCCCGTTAGGGGTCGCCACAGCGTGTCATCTTTTGCCATCTTAGCCTATCTCTTGCATCTTCCTCTCTAACCCCAACTGCCCTCATGTCTTCCCTCACCACATCCATAAACCTTCTCTTTGGTCTTCCTCTCGCTCTTTTGCCTGGAAGCTCTATCCTCAGCATCCTTCTACCAAAATACTCACTCTCTCGCCTCTGAACATGTCCAAACCATTGAAGTCTGCTCTCTCGAATCTTGTCTCCAAAACATCCAGCTTTGGCTGTCCCTCTAATGAGCTCATTTCTAATCCTATCCAACCTGGTCACTCCGAGCGAGAACCTCAACATTTTCATTTCTGCCACCTCCAGTTCAGCTTCCTGTTGTTTCTTCAGTGCCACCGTCTCTAATCCGTACATCATGGCCGGCCTCACCACTGTTTTGTAAACTTTGCCCTTCATCCTAGCAGAGACTCTTCTGTCACATAACACACTTTACCCATTCTGCCAGCTGTTCCAACCTGCTTGGACCCGTTTCTTCACTTCCTGACCACACTCTCCATTGCTCTGTATTGTTGACCCCAAGTATTTGAAGTCATCCACCCTCGCTATCTCTTCTCCCTGTAGCCTCACTCTTCCCCCTCTACTTTTCTCATTCACGCACATATATTCTGTTTTACTTCGGCTAATCTTCATTCCTCTCCTTTCCAGTGCATGTCTCCATCTTTCTAATTGTTCCTCTGCATGCTCCCTGCTTTCACTGCATATCACAATATCATCTGCGAACATCATGGTCCAAGGGGATTCCAGTCTAACCTCATCTGTCAGCCTATCCATTACCACTGCAAACAGGAAGGGGCTCAGAGCTGATCCCTGATGCAGTCCCACCTCCACCTTAAATTCCTCTGTCACACCTAAGGCACACCTCACCATTGTTCTGCTGCCATCATACATGTCCTGTATTATTTTAACATACTTCTCTGCCACACCAGACTTACGCATGCAGTACCACGGTTCCTCTCTTGGTACTCTGTCATAGGCTTTCTCTAGATCCACAAAGACACAATGTAGCTCCTTCTGACCTTCTCTGTACTTTTCCACGAGCATCCTCAAGGCAAATAATGCATCTGTGGTACTCTTTCTAGGCATGAAACCATACTGTTGCTCGCAGATACTTACTTCTGTTCTGAGTCGAGCCTTCACTACTCTTTCCCATAACTTCATTGTGTGGCTCATCAACTTTATTCCTCTATAGTTCCCACAGCTCTGAACATCCCCTTTGTTCTTAAAAAATGGGAACTAGAACACTTTTCCTCCATTCTTCAGGCATCTTTTCGCTCGCTAGTATTCTGTTGAATAAGTTGGTCAAAAACTCCACAGCCATCTCTCCAAATTGCTTCCATACCTCTACCGGTATGTCATCAGGACCAACTGCCTTTCCATTTTTCATCCTTTGTAGTGCCTTTCTGACTTCCCCCTTAGTAATCATTTCCACTTCCTGGTCCTTCACTCTTGCCTCTTCAACTCTTCCTTCTCTCTCATTTTCTTCATTCATCAACTTCTCAAAGTATTCTTTCCATCTATTTAGCACACTACCGGCACATTTCCATCTCTATCCTTAATCACCCTAACCTTCTGCACATCCTTCCCATCTCTATCCCTCTGTCTGGCCAACCTGTAGAGATCCTTTTCTCCTTCTTTCGTGTCCAACCTGGTGTACATGTCTTCATATGCCCCTTGTTTAGCCTTTGCCACCTCTACCTTTGCCCTACGTCGCATCTCGATGTACTCCTTTCGCCTCTCCTCAGTCCTCTCAGTATCCCACTTCTTCTTCGCTAATCTCTTTCCTTGTATGACTCCCTGTATTATGGGGTTCCACCACCAAGTCTCCTTCTCCCCTTTCCTACCAGATGACACACCAAGTACTCTCCTGCCTGTCTCTCTGATCACCTTGGCTGTCGTCGTCCAGTCTTTCGGGAGCTTCGGTTGGCCATCGAGAGCCTGTCTCACCTCTTTCCGGAAGGCCGCGCAACATTCTTCCTTTCTCAGCTTCCACCACATGGTTCTTTGCTCTACCTTTGTCTTCTTAATCTTCCTACCCACCACCAGAATCATCCTACATACAACCATCCTATGCTGTCGAGCTACACTCTCCCCTACCACTACTTTACAGTCAGTAACCTCCTTCAGATTACATCGTCTGCACAAAATATCATCTACCTGCGTGGTTCTACCTCCGCTCTTGTAGGTCACTATATGTTCCTCCCTCTTCTGTAAATAAGTGTTCACTCCAGCCATCTCCATCCTTTTTGCAAAGTCCACCACCATCTGCCCTTCAATGTTCCTTTCCTGGATGCCGTACTTACCCATCACTTCTTCATCGCCCCTGTTTCCTTTACCAATATGTCCATTACAATCTGCACCAATCACAACTCTCTCGCTGTCTGGGATGCTCAGAACTACTTCATCTAGTTCCTTCCAGAATTTCTCTTTCAACTCTCGGTCACATCCTACCTGTGGTGCATAGCCGCTAACCACATTATACATAACACCCTCAATTTCAAATTTTAGTCTCATCACTCGATCTGATACTCTTTTCACCTCCAAGACATTCTTAGCCAGCTCTTCCTTTAAAATAACCCCTACTCCATTTCTCTTCCCATTTACTCCATGGTAGAATAATTTAAACCCTGCCCCTAAACTTCTAGCCTTACTACCTTTCCACCTGGTCTCTTGGATGCACAGAATATGACAGGAAAAGCTCAGGAGTTGGTTGACATGATGATTAGGAGAAAGGTTGCTGTCTCCTAATCATCATGTACACCAACTCCTGAGCTTTTCCTGTCATAGTCCCAACATTCAAAGTCCCTACACTCAGGTGTAGGATCTGTGCATTCCTCTTTTTCTTCTGACGATGGATCCGGTTTCCCCGTCTTCTTTGTCTTCGACCCACAGGAGCTGAATTTCCACCAATGCCCTGCAGGTTAGCAGTGCCGGGGGCGGGCGTTGTTAACCCGGGCCATGACCGATCCGGTATGGGATTCTTTATATGAACGCTCATATTTGTTTGGCACAGATTTTACGCCGGATGCCCTTCCCGACGCAACCCTCTGCATTTATCCGGGCTTGGGACCGGCCTACAGATTGCACTGGTTTGTGCCCCCATAGGGCTGCATTGGTATTTGTATTGAAGAAGAACTGAAAAGATCGATGGATTCCAGCAAAGGTTAGCGTGTTGCCGAACACACTTCCGCGTTCACGAACCATCAAACTGTAGCTATGTGGGATTTATTCCTGATTGAGAACAGATCCAGCAACCAAGTATTTGTATGCGTCCAGACTATTATACGCTTTCAAACTTTTCCGTGTAAATCTTGACAACTTACTCGACATATACATGTTTAGATCCAGTTGTCCAATACAAGCGGAAGCAGTTTAAGTCCACTTTCTTGTCGGCAAAAACATCAACGTCAGCATGAAATACGGGTCCTCTCTGACGAATTTATCAAATTTTTCCACATACCTTTGTTTATTTTCACCTTCTAAATGTCTAACGGTATCAGACAAGACTCTGGGTGTCGTGCTATAAGGTATTTTCGTGTCGTCTCCAACCGACTTAGTATTGAACAATGCTTTACTTGACCGACAATATGGCCACTCACGTGATTTCGGTCACGTAGGTACAAGAGCTTCATAGACTCATGAGCTGTTGAATTCTTTTCTCCAGAGTTCCCCTGTGAAAGCAATAAATGAACATTTTTCACACCATCTGAGGCATCTGTCGTGAGTGGTGTAACGATTTTGGAAGGTTGTCTGGGGTAAATATTGCTTCATGAAGGTGAACTCTCTGACTTTGAGCAAATGGAATACTGCACGTGAAAAGCATGAGAAAAACGGAAGAGGACAGAGAAGAGTACCTGCTGGAAACTGAATACAAGTTACAATGAAGACAATAAATATTTGAAAATTATACTATATTGCAAGTTCTCCCACTTAGAAATCATGGAGGGGTCTGAAATTTTCATTGTAGGTGCATGTCCACTGTGAGAGAGATAATCTAAAAAGAAAAATCTAGAAATCACAATGTATGATCTTTTAATGATTTATTTGTGTGATACAGCTGCAATTAAGTATTTGAAAACCTGTATATCAGCTAGAATTCTGACCCTCAAAGACCTGTTCGTCCGCCTTTAAAAGTCTACCAACACTCCTTGCATTATCTTGAAGCAGATGCACCTTTGTGAGGTAATTAGCTGCATGAAGACACCTATCCGCCCCATACAATCAGTAAGACTCAAACTTATAAACTTGACCTTGGCTTTACAATAGCGAGCACGATGACCATCTACAACGCAGTTAAGACACTTGCCTTCTCTAAACCACTTTTGCTTTTTGGGTGATAATTTGGACATGTCAAATGGAAATTTTGTTTGTTACTCCCGTTGTGTGATTCCCCCTTTTGTGTCACGACGCATTCCTTTAAAGTTAATGTTTACCACAGGATTCTCAGTTTTTTATTTCTGCTCGACACGTTCATAATTTATTTTATTTTATTTTTCAATTTTACAACTTTGAATTTCTGTGGCCCTATCAAGCAGGGCCTTACAATAAAACCACTGTTTACAGTGGGTATTGTCTTTTCTCTTCTGCCCCTACTTAATAGATGATTTACTGAGAAGTTTGTCCAATACTTCACAGTTGTCTACATTTCCAGAAAATCCATACTTTTTCTGCCACTTTTTGGTGAATTTTGTTGTTCCCTTGTAATCAATTTCAGCTAAACGACAGTTTTCCTTTACTTCAGCATCAGGAAGTGGACAGTTGGAATTCTTGGTCGACATTGCCGCCATTTCTTACGGTCTTATTTATTATTAGCGTCTAGATATGGTTCCTCAGTTTTGAGAAAAATTCAAACTGCCTGACTTTGGGTTGAATACCCAGCTTCTACTCCCAATTCGGAGCGGGTATTACCTGGGTGTTTTTACTCACGTCCCTCAGTTGGTTTTAGATTTGTCAAACTTTGGACATTCACGCTGTACACATTCAGTCTCACAGACTGATCAATTTCTGTGAAATATACTAGTCTTTCGTCTAGATATTCTGTACTATTTTTCGAAGTGTTGTACAAACCTTGACCTGTGACTATCTCTCCGTTGGTTGAGACACATGCAGTTTATAGGATGATGTTTGTGTTCTCAAGGCGGAGGATGTCCGAGGGCTGGCCTCGTGGAAAAGAGGACTATCCGGGTCTCCTGGAGACTCGGATGGTGCGCCGATTTCAGTCATCGTTGATCATCCGCCGAAAAGAAAACATTGTCATCCGGCTTGAAGGACCAAGTTTTAGAATGTCAGAGATGTTCTGAGAAAAACAGCTAAGACAAGCCTGAGGACTGTAGAGAGTGAACTCAAACCAACCAAGATTGTATTTCTCGCGAGGGACAGCAGGGAGACCCAATACATGAGTGTGCTCCCTCAGACTGCCAAAGTGGTACTCCCTGTCTGCTTTTTTTTTATTGCTTTCTCATGTTAAAGGGTTAGAAGCTTACACAGTGAAAATGCTGACACAGATGGCTACACCACCAGCACATAAACTTCAAGACTGCAAGAGTGTCCTGTTTACCCACAAGAGAAAAAGCAGGGCATTGTTTAAAGATATTTTTATGGCATTTGGGGGTATCAACTTGTGGTAGAAAGGCGTTATCTCCTCCATGTGTTGAGGAGTATCTGCTTAAGATCATAAGAGAAACACGTTGAGATCAGGATGGAGACATCGCTTCCCAGTCTTCAGGAGTATCTGTTTGAGGTCGGCAGGGGGGCATCGCCTCCCATGTGTCACTCGGTCACACTCCAAGACACGCATGCGGCTCACAAAGAGAACAATTCCGACTTAAGACTAACAGAAACAAACACATGATAAACAATTCTAACAGCAACTATAGTAGTAATGATGTACTTTTATCATAACTAACATAGTAATGAATTCCTTAACAGATGCATATCAATGTTCTAGTGTGGTCTCGCCAGTTTCCAGATCTAAACCCAATAGAAAATCTTTGGAGGGAGCTGAAATTCCATGTTTCTCTGCGAGTGGGCCAAAATCCCTCCTGCAGTCTGTACAAACCTCGTGAACATCTAGACCTTGACCTCTGTAATTGAAAAGAAAGACTTCTGTACCTAATATCATTGTTTTTCTCAGGTGTTGAAATACTTATGTGCAGCTGTTTCACACAAATAAATTGTTGAAATATTATACATTGTGATTTCAGGATTTTTGTTTTTAGATTATTATTCTCACAGTGGACACGCACCTTCCATGATTTCTAAGTGTGAGAAATTGCAATATAGCAGGGTCTTCAAACACTTATTTTCTTTACTGGACTTAATATCCAAACTGATTAATGTAAATTTATTCATGAACATTTTCTCATTTTTCTTATTTGATGCCTGCAACAAGTTCCAAAAAAGATGGGAGAGGAGCAACAAAAGACTGGAAATGTAGAGGATTGCTAAAAAAAAAAAAAAAAAAAAAAAAAAAAAAAAAACACCTTTCTGGAAGATTTTATGGCTGAACAGATTATTTGGAAACAGGTGAGTGAATACAGGGATTTCATCAAATCTACAGTCCATCAAAAGATTCCGAGAATCTGGACAAATCTGTATATGTGAGTGGCAAGGTCATAAACCAACACTGAATGTCCATGACCTTCAAACTCACTGGATTAATAGCTGGCATCGACATAAAAAAGATATTGTGACATGGGCTCAGGAAGAGTTGAGAAAACTATTTTCAGTTTACGTAATTCCTCATTACATTTCCAAATGCAATTTAGAACCATGCAAAATTAAAGTCATATCACAACAACACCCATAATCCAACATGCAGATTTTGGGGAACAACCTCTCGTGGAAAAGAGGACTATCCGGGTCTCGGATGGTGCGCCGATTTCAGTGATCGTTGATCATCCGCCGAAAAGAAAACGTTGTCATCCGGCTCGAAGGACCAAGTTTTAGAATGTCAGAGATGTTCCTAGAAAAACAGCTAAGACAACCCTGAGGACTGTAGAGAGTGAACTCAAACCAACCAAGATTGTCTTTCTCGCGAGGGACAGCAGGGAGACCCAATACATGAGTGTGCTCACTCAGACTGCCAAAGTGGTACTCCCTGTCTGCTCTTTTTATTGCTTTCTCATGTTAAAGGGTTACAAGCTTACACAGTGAAAATGCTGACACAGATGGCTACACCAAGAGCACATAAAGTTAAAGACTGCAAGAGTGTCCTTTTTACCCACAAGAGAAAAAGCAGGACATTGTTTAAAGACATGTTTATGGCATTTGGGGATATCAACTTGTGGTAGAAAGGCGTTATCTCCTCCCAGTGTTCAGGAGTATCTGCTTGAGGTTGGCATCACCTCCCAAATATCACTGGGTCACACTCCAAGACACACAAGACTAACAGAAACAAAAACACATGATAAAACAATTCTAACAGAAACTATCGTAGATATGATATACTTTTATCATAACTAACATAGTCATGAATTCCTTTACAGAAGCATATCAAGATTCCAGCATGGTCTTGCCAGTCTCCAAATCTAAACCCAATAGAAAATCTTTGGAGGGAGCTGAAATTACGTGTTTCTCAGTGACAGCCCAGAAATCTGCCTGATCTGGAGAAAATCTGTGTGGAGGAGTGGGACAAAATCCCTCCTGCTGTGTGTGCAAACCTGGTGAACAACGAGACCTTAACCTCTGTAATTGAAAACAAAGGCTTCTGTACCTAATATTAACATTGTTTTTCTCAGGTGTTGAAATACTTATTTGCAGCTGTTTCATACAAATAAATCTTTAAAAAAATTATACATTGTGATTTCGGGATTTTTGTTTTTAGATTATCTCTCTCACAGTGGACACGCACTTCCGATGAAAATTTCAGACCCTTCGATGATTTCTAAGTGTGAAAACTTGCAATATAGCAGGGTCTTCAAATACTTATTTTCTTTACTGTACTTAATATCCAAACTGATTAATGTTAATTTATTCATGAACGTTTTCTCATTTTTCTTATTTGATGCCTGCAACAAGTTCCAAAAAAGATGGGAGAGGGGCAACAAAAGATTAGGAAAGTAGAGGAATGCTAAAAAAAAAAAAAAAAGCACCTGTTTGGAAAATTCTATGGCTGAACAGATTATTTGGAAATAGGTGAGTCAATACAGGGATTTTATCAATCTACAGTCCATCAAAAGATTTAGAGAATCTGCACAAATCTGTATATGTCAGTGGCAAGGTCATAAACCAACACTGAATGTCCATGACCTTCAAACTCACTGGATTAATACCTGGCATCGATATAAAAAAAGAGATTATGACATGGGCTCAGGAAGAGTTGAGACAACTATTTTCAGTTTACATAATTCCTCGTTACATTTCCAAATGCAAGGTAAGTCACAACAACACCCATAATCCAACATGCAGATATATATATATATATATACACATAACGTCATCATCATGGTCAACAATATCACTGTCATGACCCTGGTGTGCCAATAGTGGATATATTTCTGCCAATTTTGAATTTGTCGTGGAAATAGCAGTGGTTATAAGTTGGGTACATCACTTACGCAATACCCTTTATGCAGGGAATACAACAAAATCAACACAATGCGAGAATAGTTGCAAACACAACTATAGAAACTAGGACAAAGAACAAGTTTTTTAGATTTGCCAAACTTTTTTTTTGTTTTCCCACCACTCAGACCAGGCTGATGTGTTCATACCAGAGTGCTCCTCCATCTTGTGGTTCAGGGTGCAGAGGACTTCAATGGCCCTTGTGAGTGACCCATCAGGTGCTGTGTTATTTGGAATAAACAACACTGGTCATAGAATACTGAGCAGTCGCCACTCTTATCAGCCAGGAGCATGTCGACCGCTATGTGGTTCAGGAACGCCATGAGTGAGGTTACAACTGGTTGTTCCCTTATGGCAATAAAGCTTCCTTCCGTATAATTACCTAGTTTCTGTACATTGTAATGTATGTAGTTGATTCTGTCAACATTTTTATTCGGGTTTATCCATAACAAGATGGATTCCAATCCTGCAGCAATATGCAATCCTCGTGGGATGCCAATTGCATCAATGTATGTCAGAGCTCCATCTTTCCAAGAGGACCTTTGCCTTCGGGAGAAACCAAGAGGAGGTCCAAAGATGGATGGAGCCAATTGTATATCCTCTGCTTTGGATGGAAACACAGTAAGAGCAGTGATACAAGTGCACACGTTCCTGGTGCATTTATCAGTGTGTCATACAACTTTTGACAAACACACCACCACCACACATCGCTGTATGGGACCAGTGGGGCAGTTTGCCGATGGATATTCTAGGGATAATTGTGATCAGAATTATCATACATCTGCTTCCAATAAAGAAATGCTTTGCTCTGCTCTAGATAACGTGGCAGCCTTCTAGCAGGAGATGGCAAGAATACAAATGTCTAATCATCAGAACTATTAGAACAGTTGCCTATTAAAGAAATGATGACCAAATATGTATTTAGCAATCTTCAATACATGCACACGCACATGAACAAACATGTACACTTTGTTTCCAACTGTTTTGCTTGCCGTCTCCTTTTTGTAACATCCATGTAAATAATGGGCGTCTTAAAACTAAATAGAGGTGCTGAGGAGAGGATAATCAGAGAGTGCAGTGGTGAATTGTACGAGACAGTTCCTCTCCTCTCTCCTTGCGAGACTTGAACTGGTGTCTTTGCTTCCTTTTTTGTCCTGTATAATGAAGGTCTGATTGGTGAACCTGACACCATGTTTTGTTGAGACTTCCCACCTTAACACCTGTCCCTGTAAAGCGAACACGGGAGAAATTACCCAGTGCAACATTCGTTGAAAATATCAGTTCATCATTTACTGCCCGAGTTGTTTTATAAACACTATTCCGTTTCTGACAAGTAGGGTTAGGAGTTGTTTTAGTCATTACCTCCAGGGTACACTGTGTTGGGATTTCTGCTGGAATGACATGTAGTAGTGGCCTAGGGCCCATGCACGTGATGCAACTATAGTTTACCATTTTAGCTGCATTCTTCATTAATAACAACCAGTTGTTCCCTTTTTGTTAAAAAAAAAAAAAATGTTCCTCATCCTTTTTCAGTTGAAATACTTCAACTCCAACAATTGGCAAATGGTGAAAAGAAAATGGGGGTTTCCTTTAGCATAAACCCATAGATGGAATCCCAAGCAATTAGCCTCAACCAAGGAATTGAAATAGTGCTTAACTGATTCATTGGGAGGCACACATGGAGTCCTTCCCTCATGCTTCGGTGACTCCACATAGTTGTTTATCAATGTTACTTGAAATTCGGTTGCGCCTCTTTATCTTATGTGTGGTAGGGATAGTTGAATGAGTATAATTATTGGTTCTGTTGTTATGTGTTTTTGTCAGCTTTACAGGTGCCCAAAGGTACCATATGAACAAAAATATCATTATGGCTGTCAATGTTGCAGCCCAACATGCTATCATAGTATTTAACTATTTTGAAGTCATGTTGACCAAGTCACCCCTAAATGAGTCAGGGGTCTTTTAAATCTTAACCAGCCTTCAGGTATTTTCACATCCAATAAATCTGCACCCACCTTATGCTGGACTTTGCTCACCTTTCCCTTTGGGTGACTCAGCTGAGATGACTTCTTACAGTGTGTAATGTGTATCCAGGTGTTTCTTTCTGCTATTTTGTCCATGTCATACAGCTCTTGCTCAGTCTATGCCAGTGTTAGGGTAAAACTGCATGTACAGTGGATGTGAATTCATAAACAGACATAGGATGAAGAGACAAATGGCAATAATAAAGTTATCAAAGCACAGTAACTTGTTACATTTTTTTTAAATTCTGATTATGTCATGCAGGTGTTTCAAATTCATTTCTCCACATTGTAGTTCAAGTTTCCTTCAGAGGGACGTTTTGAGTGAAGGCAGCGTGGGATCTAATCCCGCTCAGTGATGGCGTTGACTGGCCGCCGACCAACATGGGGTGTAGTCTGCCTCTGCCCAAAGTTAGCTGGGATAGGCTCCAGCTTTCTCTCCGAATAAATTCAGAAGGGTTGCGTCAGGAAAGGCATCTGGTGTAAAAAAAAAAAAACTAACAGATTGTTTCCACCGCACCACCATGACAATGGCACAAAAATGGCTTAAACATCAATGCTGATAAATTTCCTCATTTTTTTTTCTTGTTCCTATCAATTTGATGCATGTGAAATTTCCTGGTGACACATCATTAGAAAACAATGTTTTTTGTTTTTCAAAAGAAGTTAATGGATATAGAGATTATTTTTTTTTGCATTTGTTATCAATTAATAGCACTGGTATTATCCGATAATCCGTGCAAACAACAGTTTTTTTTAACAAGTTTTTTGTATGTGGTTATCCAATATTTTTTTTTTTGGGGGGGGGGGCTTGGGTGGTTCCCACAGGTACCACTCAAACAGAAAATTGAAAATAATGGGTACCATTTTCATCCAACACCCAACAGCAAATTGTAACATTTTCGTCGCCATTACGACAGCAGTCTTACTCCCACAATATTTCTACCCATTTTGAAAGAGCATCGATGATGACTGAATTATTGTTTTCCCTTACTATTTTTTAGTTCAATGAAATCCATATATATTTTCTGAAATGGATGTTTAGCCTTGGCTCTGAGGACCTGGGTTCGATCCCGGCCCCATCTGTGTGGAGTTTGCATGTTCTCCCCGTGCCTGCGTGGGTTTTCTCCGGGCACTCCTACTGATACTTTGTCTGTATTTGTTGTGTGTACTCCAAATTTATATGGCTATTTCTTTTGCTAATTGAACTGCTATGAGCAAATTTTGTAGTAGCGCTGCATCTGCCACTGTTTTCCCTGTAGTTGTCACCATTCTTCTATTTTTCCAGTATTGTCTATGTAGATTTTGATACCACCGTGAAGACAGCAGCATCTGGCTTCAGATTGTTTATCACTGTCCAATCAGGTATGGTCTGTACAGTTCAGTCATCCCAATCTGGTTCTTTTTCTGTTCAATCAGGAACTTTTTGTGCTACCAATACAAATTGTCCCAAACTCTTCCACTCCTGTTAAGTTTTTGTACAATGAAGTGTGTGATAGTGTCTATTCCTTGTGTAATGCATTTAGTTTATCAGTCAGTCTCGTTCCTGCCACTACGATTGATATACCATCTGAGTACAGATAATCACTAATGATTTTGGCTGTTGTGGGGTGTTATCAGTTTGCAGTATCTTATACTACAAAGTCACATGCAATGAGTCACTTCCTATGCCATTTTGTGGTTGCTCATTCCTGTCTTGAGCTGTTTGCAGCAAGAGATCACCCGTTCTTGTGGGGGGTTTGTTTGGAATATCTAAGGTGTAATAATAGAGTCCTGGGTTCCTATTTTGTCAGATATTTAACTGTCTTCCCAGTAATTCCTTTTTTTTCTTTTAACTTCTATATTTCCTGTCAGAGAGGGAATTAAGCCCAGTCCTAGTTTCAGCAAGCCATCTCTTCCCAACAAACGTATGTGACAAATTTAAAAGCTGTATTTTGGGACCATTACTTGTGACATTTTTGATGGGGATATGGCGGCTCTAGTTATGCTGAGGTGGGTGTTTTGTTTTTAGGGCAGAAATGTGAAATTTGAGCTTTTTCTCCACAACACCAGCAAATAATTTCTTTTTTTATCAAATTTACATCCCATTTACATGTCCATTACGCTGCCCCTGCCTCTTCCTCATCTGCGGCCACAATTACTAAATGTTTCGCATAAAGCTCCATAAATTTCTCCTTCCTCTGTCAGAAAGGTGTGAATTTTCGTTTTCTTATTTTGTAGCACTCTTTCAGTGTGTAGTGCTTGGTTAACGTACTGTTACAGGCTTCCAGTCAGTTTGTCAACCCAATGTTTTTCAATCCATTGTTTTGTAAGATTGAATTCGCATGAAAAGCATTTTCTAATTGCTCCCGATACACACTCCCTGGAGTGTGATCTTCAGGAATGGCACAGTTTGCTTTAAAACATGCAGTCATTCCCATTCTATATTGTTCAAATGGTTCATTGTTGTTTTATTTTGCTCTTCCAATGCCAGAAAAAAATTGTTTTTGTCTAAATCTCGCAGAAGTGCGAAATAGTAACACTTGAACTCCCTGCTGCTATGAGAAAGTACTTTGCTGTCATCCAAATTTGTTGTACTTCCACACCATTTAAGTGGTAAGATTTTCTCAAGTCTTCCGTTCCCTGGACGAATTATGTTACATCAACTTTATGAGATGTGATACCTTTTATGGCCATTTTCACATCATCTTGAGCCCAGTTTGTGTGTGTGAGCATGTATGTGCATGTGTGTACATTTCTCTCTTATTTCATCCTGCAGGTTAAATATTTGTGTGTGTGTTGAGGTGGCCAGCAAAGCCATACTGTGTTATCCACAAATGCAGATGTTTTATTTAAGTGGTACATTGGCTTTCCACAAACTTCTAGCCCTTACACATTTTTTCCCAGATGTTCTGTTCCACCTATTTTGCTATTTATCAACTATTTTGCTATTTGTTTTTCCCCTGTTGGAGTCAGTGGTTCACCTAAGATGACTATACTGAGTTCCCCCTGAACAGGGTGACAATTACTTTCTGTTTGAGGTAATTCTCAAGCTTGTACCACAAGTGGCGGAGAATTCTTACCTCTGTATCCTCAAACAGTTGTCACTCAATTTCCTGTTCAAATTAGTTCGCTAACGTCCACTCACACTTTTACACTTGCACACGTTTCATGGAGCTCATGTATGTACAGGACACACGTCGCCTTTTTCTCAGTTTTATATAAATTTGTCTACTCGATAGGGACTAGTATTCTCGAGGTCTGGTTTTGCTGCAGTCACCCAGATGCGCATACACTCATTCCTTATGAGTGTGTGAGTTTCCTACTCACTAGAGATGTCTTTACTTCCTTTGGTTTCTCGACCATGGTCTTTTGCCTGGATGTCGACTCAGCCCCTGGAAACCTCAGGTATCTTAAGATCTAGCTCGAAGGACCAAGTAAATGTCAGGTTTACCAATTAGACATTCGTTAAACTGGACAAAAAAGGAAGCAAAGACACCAGTTCAAGTTTGACAGCTCTCGGGGAGAGAGGAGAGGAACTGTCTCGTACAATTCCCCACTGCACTCTCTGATTATCCTCTCCTCGGCTCCTCTATTTAGTTTCAAGACCCCCTTTAATTACATGGAGGTTACAAAAAGGAGATGGCAAGCAAAACATAGTCGGAAACAAAGTGCACTTGTTTTTTTCATGTGTGTGTGCATGTGTGTGGAAGCTTGCTGAGTACATGTCTGGTCATCATTTCTTTAACAGGCAGCAGGTGCTCCTGCTTCTAACAGTTCTGATGATTAGATGTTTTTGTTCTTGTTATCTCCTGCTAGGCGGCGCCACATTATCGAGAGCAGAGCAAAGCATTTCTTCATTAGAAGCAGTTGTATGATAATTATATTCACAATTATTCCTACAGAGGTTAAAGATCGAGTGATGAGACTGACACTTGACATTGAGGGTGTTATGTATAATGTATGGAAGATTAGGAGCTATGATCCACAGATAGGATATGACCTAGAGTTGAAAGAGATATTCAGGAAGGAACCAGATTGAAGTAGTTCTGAGTATTCCAGACACAGAGAGAGTTCTGACGGTGAAGGAAATGAGTGCGATGAAGAAGTGATGGGTAACTATGACATCCAGGAAAGGACCTTTTTGAGGAAAAGATGGTGGTGGACTTAAAGGATAGAAATGGCTGTAGTGACCTTTTTCCCCCCAGAAGAGGCAGGAACATAGGGTGATCTACAAGAGCAGAGGTAGAGGCTCACAGTTGCATTACATTTTGTGCAGATGATCTCATCTGAAGGAGATTGACTGTTGACTGTAAGGTAGTGGTAGGGGAGAGTATAGCTCAACATCATGGGATGGTGGTGTGTAGGATGACTCTGGTTGTGGGGAGGAAGATTGAGAAGACAAAGGTAGACCAGAGAACCATGTGTTGCAAGCTGAGAAAAGAAGAATGTTGTGTGACCTTTTGGAAAGAGGTGAGAAAGGCGCTCCATGGACAGGAGGAGCTCCCGGAAGACTGGACTGCTCCAGCCAAGTTGATCAGCGAGACAGACAGGAGAGTACTTGGTATGACTTCTGGAAGGAAAGGGGAGAAGACTTGGTGTTGGAATCCCAAAATACACAAAGTATATAAATGTCGTGCTCCTGCCATCTTGCCCAGGCTGGGCGGAGCCAGCCAATTAGTCGGCATACACCTGCACCTTGTTTCGGCTGATTATACCCGGTACTTATAGGACCCGGTGACGACTGGTCCTGCGCCAGATCATTGAGGTTTATGCCCCGTTCGAGCACCCCCGTATCTCTGATTGTATTCCTGTGTGTACCGACCTCCGCCTGTTCTCCGACCGACCCCGTAAGCCTCACTCCCTTGATACTCCTTGTCATGATCCTGCCACTCCAGCCCGGGCTGTGCGGGTGTCCGCGCGGTTGCCCTGATTGGGAGGCGCACACCTGCGCCTCATGCGGGCTGATTATCCTGTGTATTTATATGACCCCGATGGCGACTGGTCGGCGCCAGATCGTTGAGTTTCATATCCCGTTCGAGTACTCCCGTATCCCTGATCGACAACCCGTGTGTACCGATCTTCGCCTGTTCTCCGACCAACCCCGTAAGCCTGACTCCTTTGACACTTCTGCCAGCTTTGATCGTTCTCCCGTGTACCGACTCCTGCCTGCCCGCTCACCTGCTCTCCACGCCCGACATCCCAACTACCGCTGCTGCACTTGACTGCCTGCCCGATCCGCGACCACTGAATAATAAACGTTTCTCCACGAACTACCTTGCATCTTCCGAGTCCTGCATTTGGGTCCTACTCCCATTCCGATGGGTCGTGACACTCCTCCCCGCTTTGATCGTTCTCCCGTGCACCGACTCCTGCCTTCCCGCTGACCTGCTCTCCACGCCCGACGTCCCAACTACCGCTGCTGCACCTGACTGCCTGCCCGATCCCCGACCTTTGAATAATAAACGTTTTTCCCGAATTACCTCTCCGTCTCCCGTGTCCTCCTGCATTTGGGTCCTACCTTCGTTCTGATGGGTCGTGACACTAAAGGTGTCAGGTATTAAGTTAAGGACACTAAAGGTGTCAGGTATTAATTTAAGCCAGTTAGACAGAAGACAATTTCAAATGCAGATGAAGCGGGTGGACCTGAAGGTGCAGATCCAGCAGTAACACCCAGTGAGGAAAACATACTCCTTGTTGGAAACACATTGCGAGTAAGAGAATTTGAATTATTTAGCGGTTTGAAACAATTCTGGGAGTGACTCCTATGTAGTACTTACTTTAATACTTGTTTTAAAACTGCGTAATATTTTAGTAAAATTAAAAACCCTGCACACATCTAAATTATTTTATCATGGAGTAGATGGAAAGAGAAATGGAGCAGGGGTTATTTTAAAAGAAGAGCTGGCTAAGAATGTCTTGGAGGTGAAAAGAGTATCAAATTGAGTGATGAGGCTGAAATTTGAAATTGAGGGTATTGTGTATAATGTGACTAGCGCGTATGCCGGACAGGTAGCATGTGGCCTCGAGTTGAAAGAGAAATTCTGGAAGGAAGTCCCTAAAACACATGTTGACCAGTTGGGTGAATTCCCATTTATACTCAAGGACCCTACCGAGGGTATAGAGTTGGTCCACTGTTCCATGGGTCCTGAATCTGATATTGGACTTCCTGACAGACCCTTCTCTCCAGCACCCCTCAATATAGACGTCCTATAGTTGGAACACACCCTCCAGACCACTTTCTTAAAAAGGGGGACCACCACGCCAGTCTACCAATTCCGAGCCATGAAATGTAGCAGTAAAAGGTGGTCTATCTACCCTTCTGGCCTTCTTGGCTGGGGTAAAAGTCCAGAACACCCGTTGTTGGCCGCGCTTGTTTGACCAACTTGCAAAAGAGTTGACCCACCACAACGTGGCAAGGACAAATCGGACCCTTCCTCACCACAGGGCATTCTGACAGTGCTCTGCACTACCCTTTTGGGTGCAGCTCATAGGCGAGCTCCGTTGAGAAGGAAGCAGGCAATTTATGTCTGCTCTGAGTGTCTTGCGAACAGCGACACCCGGGCTCTAGGCGCCCTACCTTCGAATTTGTTTTCCTTCTCTCTTTTTTTTCCCACCCCTTGCCCAATGCGGCCAGCCAAACATTCAGATCAACATTTTTGCCTAGATTGTGTTCCAAGGATGTAAATACAATTTGCTGACTGCTAAACTACAGATTAATCCACATTTGGGTTCATATTACAAGAACAGGACCCCCCAGTTATATGCATTGTCACCTCATGCCCATTTCCACACTCACATCACAAGTCAGTCTTCCTTTCCAGTGTTTGTTTGTCCATTGAGTTTTTCCCCTCTGTATTGTCCCCCTGTATATTTCCTAATTATATCTCAATACATTTTCTTTGAAAAGTCAGTGTCTGTTTGTGCTTGACATAAAACCTCTGGTTATTGAGAGCTCTTACCAAATTACAGAATATAGAGCTTTTTTGTCACTTTGTCCTCTATCTCATCATCTAAAAAGAGATGTGGTGCCCTTTTGTGAGATAAAATAATTTCACATTAACGCAGAAAAATAAAATCACGCGAGACCCAAAGAAATCCAGGTGTTACTTTTGTCTTATTCTTTCTTCCTAAATGAATTACATTTTTATCCACACCAACAAAAGTAACACCAACTTCATCATTTGTTTTTTGATCACAACTCCTAAAATTGTTTTACATTTATAAAATATGTAATAATCAATGAAAAATGTGAGGAGAAACCAATTACCAAAACAATTGATATTCACAGTGATATACAAAGGTTAACGATATAAGTCTTTTGAACTGTTACAAACTTGATCTGCACACATAAACAGAAGAATACACATGTACAAGGATTCAAAAACTTTGGAAAGATATTACATCACATAACATTGGTGTTCAAAAATTCCAGTCACATTACATAGAGGTCCATTTGTGTCTGGTATGGTAAAAAATACAGACATGATAATAATGTAAGATTTTGATTATGCCATGCAATCATTTGCAAAATAAGGTGTTAATATTGCAATTGTCAATCATGCACTGTATTTTATGCTTAGTCCATTTTTAAAAGTGAACATCTAATAGTGACACTGTACCAACCTGCTTCAATCACTCCAACGTCATCCCAGTCCCCAAGAAACCTGCAATCTCGGGTCTGAATGACTAAAGGCCTGTGTCCTTGACATCTGTGGTCATGAAGTCCTTTGAACACCTTGTGCTGGACAACCTGAAGAGCGTCACAGATCCCCGGGTGACCCATTGCATTTTGTTTATCAAGCAAACGAGTCTGCGGATATTGCGGTCAATAAGTGTCTGCACTTCATCCTTGAACAACTCGACAGCATGAGAAATTACGCAAGGATTCTGTTTGTGGACTTCAGAGCAGAGTTCAACACCATCATCCCTGAACTCCACTCCTCCAACTTTCCCCAGCTTAGCGTCTGGCCCCCCATCTGCCACTGGATTTTAAACTTCCTGATGGGCAGGACACTGCAGGTAAGGCTGGGGAACACCACCTCATCCACACGCACTATCAGCACCGGGGGCACCCAATGATTTTGTCCTCTCCCCGCTGCTCTGTTCTCTACACAAACAACTGCACCTCGATAGACCCAGCTGTCAACCTCATGACGTTCGCAGAGATGACGCCCCCGTCATCAGGATAATCAAAGACGATGATGAGTCTGTATATGGACATGAAGTTGAGAGGCGAGAGCATTGATGTTGTTGAAACAACCTGGTGCTGAATGCACTTAAAGTAGGGTGCACTGCGTGTTTTCATTGGCAAATGTCCGGGTGACGTCACGGATAGAGGATGCAGCCAATATGGCGACCACTTGGATGCCGTAGAATGACACTTCTGCAACTTTGCGGCTGGATGACCTGCTCTCCACTCACATTTATTTTCTTCGTATAGACATCGAAGTGAATGATGTTATTTGTATTTGTTATTACAATATCTATTTTAGAATGTTTATAGGGATGCCACTTGACCTTTAAGTGCATTCAGCACCAGGTTCGGTATTTATCATATAAATGTAAATTATAAATTATATTATTGTATAGTTCCCGTTCATCACTGGAAGACTTGTGTTGGAGGTGCTACCAATGTAGCTTTAAGATGGGGATTTGCTTTGTGTGTGTTGTGTGGGTGGGTACCAGAATGTTTAAAACATCAACAGTACAGCATTCATACTTTACATACTTGATACAAAAACTACAACGGTACAAGTGAATGCAAGTGCTCGTGACAGTGCATTGACAGTTTTCATGTTAGCGCAGTAGCACCAACCACCAACACCAATCTTGGGCACAAGTACACTGTGTGAACTCCATGGACTATCACTGGTTTCAATAATGTCATTGTCCAGCATGCTCTGCACCTCCTTCTGTAGAATCTCACTCTTCGCAGGATTCATTCGATATGGGTGTTGTTTCACAGGCACAGCATCACCCACATCTATCCCATGACTAACTGACTTAAGGGGGAGAGTGTTATGTGTGTGTGTATTTTTATTCCTTATTTCCCTTCCATATTTTTATGTTATTATGATGTGGAATTCTGGAATGTTCCGAGGAGTGCCTATAAAAGGATGAGAAGGACCATCAACCGTGCTTCTTACCACCACTTTTTGGACAAGTTTACAAGTACATGCCACACTGCATTCTGCCTTTCATCCCTGGACATTTCTGAAACCCCCTTTGAACTCCACCACCTATCAAACAAAATTGTCTTTTCCCTAGCAAACTCTACAAAACCCTCATTGTCCCTTTTTTTTAATACTTCTAAATTTCTCACGGTACACTTTGGGGACTAACTCATAACCTTCCTGTAGAGTGTTAACAAAATGATAATCAGAACTTTGCTCCACAGAAAGGGCCGAATATGCATCCTGAGCTTTTCCCTTTAAGACTATTTGCAAGAGCATAGTCCATGACTCTATAGGCCACTTGAGGTTTTCAGCAACTTTCTCAAACCAGAGGAAGTATTTATCAAGTTCTTTTTCATTGAAAGTTGGGACCATTTTGGCATACCGAGTAATATCAAAAGATAAAGAACAAACTGAATCAGAGAACCTTTCAAGTTTGTTAAATTCAATCTCTTTATTAATTTTTTTTTTTAAGTTCTATGTCTTTCCTTGGTCTCTCTCTTTCAATCTGAAGTTGTAATTCCAGTTTCTATAATTCCCAAACATCTGAAGTTCCTCTTTTACCAAGGCCAAAACATCAGGAACAAAAATTCTCATTAATGTAATGACCCAGAACAATTTTCAAAACTTGGAATTTTCTCATAGCAGGTTTGGCATCAATTCGGAAATGACTAGCAACTTGCAGAAGATCAGACTTGCGCAAATCACAGACTGAATCAGGGGTAGGGGACCTAATAAAGTGCTCAAGATTAAAGTCAATTTTGCTGGCTTCACAGTTTAAGTTGCAAATATGCAAAAAAAATTCATGCTTTTAAACAGATGTCTCAAATGTCAAATGAATTAAATCCCGGATGAGCCCCCACTTTTGTTAGGTGTGAATTTAGACTAAAACCCCCTTGCTCAAACCAGCAAAATATGACAAAGCCCTTATTATTACTATGATTAGACAATTTAATCACACACACACAACAATACAACACAAAAACAATAAAACAATTAACACAAAATAGAGTTAAAAGACCGAGTAGTCGAGCCATGCAACGAATTGTCACCAGAGTTGAACAACCAGGCTAACGTTCTTTCCTGCAAATATTCTAAGTCAACAAATGTCCAGAAATGTCCAGAGATGAAAGGCAGAATGCAGTGTGGCATTTACTTGTCTACTTGTCCTAAGAGTGGTGGTAAGAAGCTCAATTGATGCTCCCACTCGTCCTCATGTAGGCACTCCTCGGAACGTTCCAGAATTCCGCATCATAATAATCTAAAAGTATGAAAGGAAAATTATGAATAAAAATACACACACACACACACACACGAGTTAAACAATAACAAAGCAATACAATTTTGATTGCAGTACAGAAAGTGACAAATAAAGTGACAAACAAAGCGGAACAGAATTTGTTAGGTGGGGCTTACAGTCTATCGGCTCACGAGATAAATCCACACATGCTCTCATTTGTCGATTACGCGCCGAGGACAAATCCTTGTGTCAATGTGTCTTCCCGTAATACAGTCCTGTATACCGATCGATTATTGGGGAGGGGGGGCGATGCACTGAAGCCGCAATAGGTGAAGCACGAAGTAGAGAAGGATTACTGTATGTGCTGTCGATTTGTTGTCGACAGAAAGAAACACTGAGGGGCAAATGTGTTGCAACACTCGTTGACCTAATCCCTCCTGTTAGATGAGCTCTTAAATTGAGTGAATGGATTAAACAATAACAGTGTATCAACAGCAGGCTATTACCATACCTATATTACATATATTACCATATATACATACATAGCTGAGTGGAGTTGAACTCAGTTGATCAACAGAGGAAGATATTGGGGAGTTGTGCTCAACAAACAACGAATAAGAAGTTTTACCCGGTACAAGACAAGAGACGACCTAATTGTGATTTATGATGACAAGTCGCTCCCTCATGAAGAGTGATGATGATTTCCACTAATTTTCACTGCTCTTTGTTCTCTTATGATATCATCCCTCTGGCCCAATTGAAGTTCTAAGTTCATGGACATTGCGTTTGTCCTTATGACATTTTCTTTGAAAGTTGTCATGAGCTGTCCCCAGACTGGTTTTAGGCTGCTTTGATTTTTTTTTTTTTTAGCCTTGCATTGGTCTGGAAACCTTGTTGGGAAAACACACAAGTGGAGTTTGGGTCGTTCCTTTGCCAAATTGTGAGGACTGCTCATGGGTAAAGTATAGGTATGTGTATTTCATCTGGTTGCATGGGCAGAGGCAGCTGTTTTGACAAATTTGTAGTATATCATCAGCTCGTTGAAAATCCTTTTCAACTGCATCACTTTCACATTCTGTTCCAAAGTTGATTTCTCTTCGAGTTACTTCAGTCAGATAGTTAGGGTCCATGTTTTCGTGCGTGGGAATACAGTGCTCCACATCTCTTCCATAAGTGTCGTTTCCATCCAAATGTTTTGTATTACCATAATTGCTGGATTTAATTGATAGGTGCTCAAAGTTTTCAACTGAACTGCTGTCTGTGAGATGACTATCCATCCATCCATTTTCTTTGCCGTTTATCCTCACAAGGGTTGCAGGGCTTGCTGGAGCCTATCCCAGCTGTCAATGGGCAGGAGGCAGGGTACACCCTGAACTGTTTGCCAGCCAATCACACGTAGAGAGAAACAGCCGCACTCACAATTACACTTAGGGTCAATTAATGGTGCGTGTTTTTGGGATGTGGGAGGAAACCGGAGTGGCCAGGGGAAACCCACGCAGTCATGGGGAGAACATGCAACTCCACAGAGGCGGGTCTGGAGTCGAACCTGGGCCCTCAGAACTGTGAGGCCAACGCTCTCCAGCTGCGCCACCGTGCCGCCTGTGAGATGACTACTGGGACAATTTTTTACATTTGCGGGTCACAGCAGAGATGATGGACTTTGTCAGGATGTCCCCGGTGCTTGAGTCTTTTACTGCACTCAACAAAAGATGAAACAAGTTCAGATACTTTCCTTGAAATGTTAGGTTCCAGTGACATATGGAAGTCTGACTTATTTTTCCAATGCTTACCTTCAACTTAACTGAATCGCTGGTTGGTGGAATCTGTCGGGATGCATCCAAGTGATGGAAAAAAAAGAGATTTAAACAAAAATGTAGAGAGCACTGGTAATGTACTTTTTTCATTTACAATTTATTAAAAATGTATTACACTCGTAATCCCTCACAGAGACAATTAAACTCACTGTGATGTACAATATACAGTATTTATGTTGCCACACAGAGTACTAGATCAAACAACAGCATGCAAAGATAGAGGTCAGGATGAAAGGGCATTCAAAATCTTAAGCCCAGAGGTGGCGACAGTGCATTGCTCAAGGGGACCACGAAAGCAATTAGGAAGCAGACTAGCATATATTTGTTCATAGTGGGACTCAAACTGTGACATTCCGGTTCCAAAGCCTGCGTCCTAAAAGATGAGCTAATGTCATCCTAATTGCAACCTTTCAGGAGACGTGCCGCTGTTGAATTATGTGAGACGCCTTAAACTTCATCTTTGAGATCTGCAACAATGTTGATTGGTAGTAAAAACCCAAATGCCAACAAAATTGGGACATTGTGTAAATTGTGAATAGAAACAGAATACAAGGATTTTCAAATCATTCAATCAATTGAATAAACTGCAAAGGAAATATATTTAATGTTCATTTAATGTCCAAAGTGATGAAGATTTTATGCCTGCAACACATTCCCAAAAAGGGGCAACATTAATGCTGAAATGTGTGTAGAGGTTTTAGAGCAACATATCTGCCATCCAAACATGTCTTTCCTAGGTAGATGCCTGCTTATTTCAGCACAACAATGGCAAGACATGTCCTGCATGTTACAACAATGTGGTTTGTCGTCGTAAAAGAGTGAGAATACTAACATGGCCTGCCAGCAGAACTGTCTCCCAAGGAAACTATGTGCAACATTGTGAAGTACAGAACATGACAATGGAGATGCGAGACTATTGAGCAAGTGAAGTTTTACATCAAGCAAGAATGGCAAAGAATTCCACCAACAAAGCTTCAGCAATTATAGTCCTCAGTTCCCCAAATCCTTTCATTACCGCTTGGGACATGTGTCGCAGTAGAGCCAACCCCAGCGATTTTAAGTTGGGAGGCACAGTAAAGCATGAGCTGGTTGGCAGCATATCACATCGCACATAAAAACAAACAACCATTTGCACTCACAATCTTACCGACAAGCAATTTAGAATATCCAATTAATGCATGTTTTGGGGATGTGGAATGAAAACAAATTCCCTGGAGAAAACCCATGCAGGCACGGGGAGAACGTGGAAGCTATACACACTGCGGTTTCAACCCAGGTCCTCAGAATATTGAGGCCAACCCTTTAACGAGTTGCACCACAGTGCCGCCAATGAAATAATACTGTTTGTAAGAACATCTTTTTTTTTTTTTAATCACCAAAAGTGTTCACTCTTGGCATGGTGGAACAGCTGAAAAACATAGGCCTCACAGTTCTGGAGACCTGGGTTCAACCCCAGTCCTCCCCATGTGGCGTTCGCACGTTCTCCCCGTGCCTGCGTGGCTTTTCTCCAGGCATTCCGGTTTCCTCCCACATCCCCAAAATCATGCAACATTAATTGGGGACACTAAATTTCCCCTGGTGTGATTGTGAGTGCGGCCGTTTGTCTCTATGTGCCCTGCGATTGGCTGGCAATCAGTTCAAGCTGTACCCCACCTCCTGCCCGTTGACACCTGGCTCTGCACTCCCACGACCCTTGTGAGGATACGCAACTAAGAAAATGAGTGGATGGATGGATGAAGGGAATATGCCAAAGCATTCGTACTTGATGTAATGCAGCCCTATGGGGGCGCAAACCAGTGCAATCTGTAGGCCGGTCCCAAGCCTGGGTAAATGCAGAGGGTTGCGTCGGGAAGGGCATCCGGCGTAAAATCTGTGCCAAACAAATGTAAGCGTTCATATAAAGAATCCCATACCGGATCGGTCATGGCCCGGGTTAACAACGCCCGCCCCCGGCACTGCTATCCTGCAGGGCGTTGGTGGAAATTCAGCTCCTGTGGGTCGAAGACGAAGAAGACGAGGAAACCGGATCCATCATCAGAAGAAAAAGAGGAATGCACAGAGCCTACAACTGAGTGTAGGCACTTTGAATGTTGGGACTATGACAGGAAAAGCTCAGGAGTTGGTTGACATGATGATTAGGAGAAAGGTTGATATACTGTACATCCAAGAGAGCAGGTGGAAAGGTAGTAAGGCTAGAAGTTTAGGACCAGGGTTTAAATTATTCTACCACGGAGGAGATGGGAAGAGAAATGGAGTAGGGGTTATTTTAAAGGAAGAGCTGGCTAAGAATGTCTACATGAGGGCAGTTGGGGTTAGAGAGGAAGATGCAGGAGATAGGCTATGATGGAAAAAGGTCGTTGTGGCGACCCCTAACGGAACAAGGCGAAAAGAAAAGAAGATTCGTACTTGATGTTGCCAATAAACATTTTGAAACTGTTCACCATTGTACCATCATGATGGCAAATCAAATTGAATTACGTACACGATTAACAATCTCTACACCTGCTTGAAGCCTAATCTAACAACGTATGAAACAGACTATAAAACCATCAGCAAAACCATGCAGCACCAGAAGTCGCATTAATGGTAAGGAGTACTTTTGTCATCATTGGTGTGCAAAATCATAACATTATTTAAAAGAATTCAGAGATTATTGTACTCTAAAAGTGTTGGTTCTACATAAATGCGCAAATCTTCTTCTTTTCCTTTCGGCTTGTCCCGATAGGGGTCGCCACAGCATGTCATCGTTTTCCATCTAAGCCTAACTTGTGCATCTTTTCTCACACCCACTGTCCTTATGTCCTCCCTCACAACATCCATCAACCTTCTCTTTGGTCTTCCTCTCGCTCTTTTGCCTGGCAGCTCCATTCTCAGCACACTTCTACCAATATACTCACTCTCTCGTCTCTGAACATGTCCAAATCATACACATTTTGTATTTGAATGTTCCGCCCGATACCAAAACACATCTCATAATGACTATCTTCTGACTGGTCCTGACCTGACAAATGCACTGGTTGGTGTTCTGTGTCACTTCCATAAATTCCAAGTTGCAGTAATGTTTGACGTCGAAAGAATATTCCACCTGTAGGAAGGAAGATTTTGATTATTTACAATTCTGTCGCTGAGGTGTGCCCATGGCGCGTCAGAATAATTTGAGGTAGAAGTGGGACTGCATCAGGGATCCACGCTGATCCCCTTCCCGTTTGCGGTAGTCCTGGATAGGCTGACAAATGTAACAGATGACAGATGATCCCAAAGGATCTGGCTCAAAGGACCAAGTTGATGTCTGGTTTACGCAGTCAGAGACAGGTTCAGTGACGTGATCAGCGATATGGCGTCCGGTGAGAGCCAGGCACACGCAACCCAGGACATTTAAAGTACAATTTCTCAAGGAAGGAAGAAAAGAGGAACTTTTACTCATGAAAAGAATGTGGGATGTGTCTCTTTCACCATCTCCAACCTGTTCTGTTCACATCTACACGACTCCTACTCTTTATTTCCTTAGAGTGGTCCGCAATGCAACAAGGTAAACATGACAAACAAGTGTTGATGAGTGAATGAGTCGATAAACAAAGCAATTGTGACAAAAAAAAGCCAATGTGTCTTTGCAATGTCTTCACCGTCCTCTTGAGATCATCAGTCTTTATGTTGTCTACTGCATCAGTGTCTGGTGTTTCCACGGCACCCAATGTGCCTCTTAATTACATCACATTGTTAAAGCATATCATAGCAAAAGTGCATTAAAAGCAAACAAGAGAGCAAATATGAGAAAACATAAATTTAATCCAACACTCAGCTGGGAAACAAAAGTCTGTACCAGTCTGTAAAAAAAACTCTAACATTATCCGTGCTTAATGTCAAAAGGGCATCAGAATCCAACACCCTACCTCAAGAATACTATATGGTTTGTATTTCACAAGGACCAGCTGTGGATGTCAAAAATTTAACGAGTGTTGTCGATGGGAAAGCTTTAATGTACCCTTAACCGAAAGTTGCATCATAAAATGAGACAACCACAACAATTAATTTTACTCATCATAAACAGTATAACTATTTATTCAACTCCTAGTCTAAAAATAGAGAGATTTATAATTTTAAATTATTTTAATTGTGATATTTTCTTTTCATTTTTCTTATAACTCAGCAGCGGTAGGGTGGCACCCTATGCCCCTCTATTGATCAGCTACCACTAACTACTAGATTGTGGCGATGAGACATCTATATAGTTTCATAGTCATAACGGACCTCTGAGGGAAACAGTACCAACAATATGGGAAAAGACAAAAATGAGCTTGTTAGCCCTGGGAACCATATACTGTACTGTACAAAAAGTTCCCCAGAAAACTAAAAATCAAAGGTTTATCTCAAACAAATAATATCTGTATAAGTTGAAACATAGTGTGCTCTGTCCATATAGTGTATCAATGAGAATGTCACAGTATTTATTATGAATATACAATGTCCCCAACCTCACCTGACGCTTCTCGTGGTATACCTTGCCTGGCAATGTTGCACAACAGGTGGTCAATGTTTGGCATGTGGGGCATTTCCGCATCTGAAGCTTTCTCTTGCTTATCAAGTTCTCCGCCAGAGAAGAACCAGCCATACTAGATGAAGAAACCGCAAGGTGTTAAGACAAAGTAATCAGTCTGAAATTGGAAATATAAGGTCCAGAGTAAAAGAGAGATGGAGAGTAGATCTGAAATCATACTATTTGGTAAGGTTGGGCTTTCATCCTGCAATAAGTCTGCATATTGTTGTTTCTGATACTCATTGAGCTCCAAAAAGATGAAACTCAAAATGTGGTTTAATTGTTTGAGGTAAACCTAATTACATCCTTAACATTTTGAATGCACATGTCCAGCCCTTCAATGTTTCAGTAATCTTTGTGCAACTTGCTTTTATCAAACAAGAAATAACATTCACAATAGGTGTCTGATCCGTTGATATTGCTAGTTCTCTTCGGGTGATGCTGAGTCACCCCTAAAATGAATCCCAGTACCCCTAAAATTCATAAATTTTTGTTCCATTTACCCTAATTCGAGTAGCGGGCATGCTGAAGCCTATCCCAGGTATCTTTGTGCGTGAGGCGTGGTACACCCTGAATTGATGGGCAGTCAATCGCAGGGCACATATAACCATTCACACACATTCACACCTGTAGGCAATTTAGAGTCTTAAATTAACCTACCATGCAAGTTTTTGGATATGGTACGAAACCGGGGTACCTGGAGAAAATACACACAGGCATCAGGAGAACATGCAAACTCCACACAGGGAAGGCTGGATATAAATTCAGGTCCTGAGAACTGTGTGGCTGATGAGCGAACCAATCGCCCAACCGTGCTGCCCCAATTAAATTTGTGATGAACAAAACCCTCAATAAACTGTATGTCCTTTTTCTATATATAAGTGTGAACCATACAGCACTTGTTTGAAACAATATTTTACTTAAAAAAAAAAAAATACAAACAGGGACTCACAAAAGGGTTTTCTCAACTCAATACTTCCCCAACTGAGCACTGAGTACTTTGCCTGCACAGAGCATTAATGTAGCCTTGTGATACGATATACTGTACAGCAAGTACCCGCCTTAAAGAATTTGGCACATTTCTCAACCTCAACCACTCAATACCAACACTCTATTATCAAAACCAGTCCTCATTTTTACTGCAAATAATCCTACATCACGGTTTATATTGTAACATGGGAGTTAGCCAACATTTTTTTTTAAACCGAGAAAACAATTCAGGGAGTCAGACAGTAACAATGCCATTTGTTTGAATTGGAATGCGAGAACTTAGTTTTTGTGTCTTTTTCATGTGATAAAATGAAAGCCAAGGCACTCCTGAATAGCTTACTGATTGAAAGATGATTAACATTATTAGAACTCATTCACATTAATAGATGCGATGTCGGGCAAAGGGAGAGGTGGCGAAGGCTAAATAAGAGGCATATGACGACATGTACACCAGGTTGGAAACGAAAGTAGAAAAGGATCTCTATATGTGAGCCAGACAGATGGATAGAGATGGGAAGGATGTGCAGCAGGTAAGGGTGATTAAGAATAGAGATGGAAATGTGTTGATTGGTGCCAGTAGTGTGCAGAATAGATGGAAAGAATACTTTGAGAAGATGATGAATGAAGAAAATGAGAGAGAAGGAAGAGTCAAAGAGGTAAGTGTGAAGGACCAGGAAGCGGCAATGATTAGTAAGGGCGAAGTTCGAAAGGCACTGAAAAGGATGAAAAATGGAAAGGCAGTTGGTCCTGATGACATACCAGTGGATCTGGAAGCAATTTGGAGAGGTGGCTGTGGAGTTTTTGAACAACTTATTCAACAGAAGACTAGTGGGCGAGAGGATGCCTGAAGAATGGAGGAAAAGTGTGCTAGTTCCCATTTTTAAGAAGAAAGGTGACTTGCAAAGCTGTGGCAACTATAGAGGAATAAAGCTGATCAACCACACAATGCAGTTATGGGAAAAAGTAGTGGAGAGTAGACTCAGGACAGAAGTCAGTATCTGGGAGCAACAGCTTGGTTTCATGCTTAGAAAGAGAATCACGGATGCATTATTTGCCTTGAGGATGCTAATTGAAAATTACAGAGAAGTTCAGAAGGAGTTACATTGTGTCACGACCGAAACACGGGGTTGGACCCAAATGCACAACTCAGGAGACATAGAGGCAGTTTGGGAAACTTTGTTATTCAGTCCAGTGTCAGGGCTCAAACAGCCAGTCCACGGAAGCAGCAGTAACAAAGTCGTCAGGCGTGAGAAGCAGGTCAGTAGGCAGGCAGGATACACGGGAGAGCATGAACAGAATCAGGAGGGAGCGGGAACGAGGTATGAGGCAACGATCTCGCAAAGGCCAGATCATACGTGGAGTCCTATTTGTATCAGCCATGATTACGTGGAACGAGGCGCAGGTGTGAACCTCAATGATTGCTATCAGAGCGTGCCGCGTCAGGGACAGCCAGGACAAGGAGCGGACGGGCTATGACAGTATCCCCCCCTAATGACCGGTCCCAGAAGGTCCAGGCCCCTCACGGTGGGAGGTGTGAAAGTCTCTGAGGAAGTTAGCATCGACCACAAACCGAGACGGGATCCATGAACGCTCCTCGGGACAAGCATGCTAGCCCAGGGTACACTTGCCGTGGCCCCAATAAGGGAGCAAAACTCCCTCCAGAATTGGGACATAAACTGGGGGCCCCTATCCGAAACCAAATCTGTGGGCAAAACATGGTAACAGAAAGTCTTATCCAACAGGACCTCAGTGGTCTGTTGGGCGGAGGGGAATCTTTGGGAGCGGAACGAAATGGACAATTTTAGAGAACCGGCTCCACCGCTGAGAAAATGGCAGTGTGACTCTAAGGATATGTGGGACCATGGGCGTTGGGGAACAGACAGCAGATGTAGCTCCCAAGCAGGCCGTTGCTGAGAGGGTTTATTGGTCGCACAAGTCAGGCATGCATTGACTTATTCTTGTCTGTCTTTTTTTTTTTTCGGTCACCAAAAGTGTTTTTCCACCACTGACTGGGTCTTGGCCATGCCCGGGTAACACACCTGATTCGTGTGAGGCCAGTCTATTACCTTCCCTCTCAGTGGGGACACGACAAACATTCTGTTGGCGGGGCATCCGGCTTGTGTGGGGGAGTTTCAAGGCTTCCTTCACTTGGGTGTCAATCTCCCATGTGAAGATCGAAACAAAGGAGGATTAAGGGAGAATAGGGCGTCGGGCTTGCAGTTCATGGTCCCTGGTTGGAAGGACATCGTGAACCGGAAACGAGTAAAGAAGAGTGCCCACCTGGCTTGTCGGGCATTTAGTCTTTTGGCAGGTACTCGAGGTTCTTGTGGTCTGTCAGTACCAGGAACGAAACCTGAGACCCCTCTAGCCAGTGTCTCCATTCCTCCATAGGCCGTATTGGCTGTGGACATGTTGTAGGCGGTTTTCCACTCGTCCCCCTCCCCAATGCAAGGTAGTATGCGTTCCATAAGTCCAATTTGGTGAAAATACGAGCCCCTTGTAGCAGCTCGAAGGCCGTGGCGATTTGGGGAAGGGGATACTTGTTGTTAAATGTGATGTCATTGACTGCAAGCAACTCTCGGTCTCCGACATCGTAGTTTCGCTCCGCCACAGTCAACCTCTTGGAAACGAAGCCACAGGGGTATAGTCTCCCGTCCTTGGGGCTCCTTTGGGAGAGGACCGCCCCTATCCCAGAGTCTGATGCGTCCACCTGAACGACAAAATGTCTCTCTGGGACGGGCAGGATGAGGACCAGGAGTGACGTGAAGCCAGCCTTGAGTTTGCTGAAGCCCACCTGGCAGGCTGCGTTCCATTCAAAAGAGTTGTGGGGAGAGGTGAGCGCATGTAAGGGAGCAACTCTGGAGCTGAAGTTTTAAATAAACTTACAACAAAAGTGAGCGAATCAAATGAATCTTTAAACCTCTTTGAGGTTCGTGGGGGTGTGCCACTGAAGGACTGATTCGATCTTGCTGGGTTCCATGCAGATTCCCCCCTGTGCAAGAATGAAACCTAGGAATGCGACAGAGCCAGTGAAATTCGCATTTTTCTGCTTTGACATATAGGTTGTGCCACAGCAGTTGCTGCAGCACAGCCCGGACGTGCCCGACATGGGAATCCTTGTCTGGAGAATAAATCATAATGTCGTCGAGCTAGACAAAAACATGTTTGTTGAGCATTTCATGCTGGACATCATTTATGAAATTCTGGAATACCATTGGCACATTGGTGAGCCCAAACGGCATCACTAGGTATTCATAGTGGCCGTGGACGTGTTGTAGGCGGTTTTCCACTCGTCCCCCTCCCCAATGCACACCAGGTGGTATGCGTTCCATAAGTCCAATTTGGTGAAAACATGAGCCCCTTGCAGCAGTTCGAAGGCCGTGGCGATTTGGGGAAGGGGATACTGTTAAATGTGATGTCATTCAGGCCCCAGTTGTTGATCCGGGGGCACAGGGTTGTGTCCTTCTTTTCAACAAAGAAGAAGCCAGCTCCGGTGGGTGAAGATGAGGCTCGGATAAGGCCCACCGCCAGTGACTCCTCGACATAGTCTCTCATGGCTTGGTGGTCCGGACCTGTAAGAGAAATGAGTCTCCCACGCGGGGGTGAGGTGCGTGGCAGTAATTCAATGGCACAGTTATACGGCCGGTGAGGCGGGAGAGACTGAGTCTTTGCTTGCGAGAACGGTTCTTTCAAATTGGAACAGCAGGGAGAATCTAGCGACAAATCTGGCTCCGGTTGCGTGTCCCACAGTACTACTGGAGTGATCGGCAGCTCCCATTTCTCAGGGGGTGCAAGGCACGTGACTCCACATTTCGAGCCTCATGATTTGATTTGGCCCCGAGGCCAGTCAATGAGGGGCTTATGCTGCTTGAGCCAGGGGATCCCCAGAATTATGTCACTGTTCTGGGAATCGAAGACGTGGAAACTCATGTGTTTGGTGTGTGCGTCAGGGAATGTCATGTCATTGATTGCGGTGGGTTATTTGGCACAAAAACTTGCCATTCGCCGCATAAGCATGCCGGAGACACCATACCCTAAATGTTTCCAAGCCCAATAAGTGTTCGCGTCTGGCCCGGAGTCGATTAACACCATATCCGAACATGAACGTCCGCCTGCACTTACCGTAACCTGAACCAGGGACCGCGTCGAACCGCCCATTGTGTAGTTTAAACTTATAGGCGTGGACACCCTGAGTGCGGGTCATGCAGGTTTGACAGGACAGCGAGCCATGAGGTGGCCCAACCACCCACAATAATAACACCGACCTTCTCGCCGGCGTCGTTGCTGCTCCTCAGTGGAGCCGTTGACCCCCTTGACTTGCATGGGCTCCATCCCATCAACCTGACCCAGTTGGAGCCCGATCTGTGGTACGAGGTTCCGTCGGGGATCCCCCTGTAGCACATCCCCCCACCATATCTCGAGCCTCTGGTTGATCCTCAGGGCAAGGGTGATAAGTGAGTCCAGGTTCGTGGGCAGTTCCACTGCGAAGAGGCGGTCTTGAATCCCGGGCGACACCTCCTGGAAGGAATGCTCCTTCGTTCCACCGCCACTCTGCCGCTCGGATGCAGAACTCAATAGCATAATCCTCAACTCTGCGTTACCCTTGTCGGCGCAAGATCAAAGAAGCCACCGTCTCACGTTCCAGGGACGTGTATAGAAAAACCCGCGTCATAGCTCCCACAAAGGAGGTCCAGGCACGACAGGTATCGGAACCGCAGATCGATTCGGCTGTGGCACAGGCCTCTGCTCTCCCAGTCTGGTGGGATATCTTGAAAGCTTTCCGGGAACGGTCAATGGGAAAGGCACAGGGCCGCAACTCAAAGTGGAGATCACACTGGGCGAGGAAGGATCTAATATTACCCGAGTTTGTGGAAAACCGCTCAGGCCAGGAGAGTGGGATACACGAGGTCTGCTGGGCATCAGCCTCAGGAAAGCGAGTGCTGGACTTGGGCAGCGGTAGCTATCGTCGGACTGGTGTCAGTAGTACTGGACATGGACGTGAACCAAGAGTGCAGCCGAGCACAAATCTCCTGTAACCTATGGTTAGTCTACTGGAGAGCAGCTTCCTGCTCGGTGATACATCTGCCTTGGATATGCGGGGACTGATGGATCGGAGCTGAGTCGGTTGGGTCCATGTTATTGCCAGATCATTCTGTCATGACCAAAACACAGGGCTGGGCCCAAATGACCAACTTGGAAGATGTAGAGGCAGTTTGGGAAATGTTTTTATTCAGTCCAGTGTTGGGGATCAAACAAGCAGTCCACAGAAGCAGCAGTAACAAAGTCATCAGGTGTGAGAGGCAGGTCATTAGGCAGGCAGGTCGGTACATGGGAGAGCAGGAATAGAAACAGGAGTGCAGGAACAAGGCAACGATCTGGCAAAGGGCAGACCGTACGTGGAGTCCTTTGTGTATCAGGTGTGATTACATGGAACGAGGCGCAGGTGTGCGCCTCAGTGATTTCTGCCAGTGCGTGCCAAGGACCGGCAGGGCAAAGACACATTGTGTTTTTGTGGATCTAGAGAAAGCCTATGAAAGAGTACCAAGTAGAGTACCACGCAGACGTCTAGTGTGGTGGTTAAATCTGTTGGAATAGTACAGGACTTGTATGAGGGCAGCAGAACAGTGGTGAGGTGTGCCGTAGGTATAACAGAAGAATTTAAGGTGAAGGTGGGATTGCATCAGGGATCAGCTCTGAGCCCCTTTTTGTTCGTAATGGATAGGCCGACAGATGAGGTTAGACTGGATGATGTTCGCAGATGAAATAGGGAGCAGGCGAAGGAACAATTGGAAAGATGGAGGCATGCAGTGGAAAAGGAGAGGAATGAAGATTACCCAAAGTAAAACAGAATATATGTGCGTGAATGAGAAGGGCGGAGGAGGAAGAGTGAAGCTCAAGGGAGATGAGATCGGGAAGGTGGACAACTACAAATATTTGGGGTCAACAATACAGAGCAATGGAGAGTGTGGTAAGGAAGTGAAGAAATGGGTCCAAGCGGGATGGAACAGTTGGCAGGAGGTGTCTGGTGTGTTATGTGACAAAAGAATCTCAGCTAGGATGAAAGGCAAAGTTTACAAAACAGTGGTGACGCCGGCCATGATGTACGGATTAGAGACGGTGGCACTGAAGAAACAACAGGAAGCAGAACTGGAGTTAGCAGAAATAAAGATGCTAAGGTTCTCGCCCGGAGTGAGCAGGTTGGATAGGATTAGAAATGAGCTCATTAGAGGGACACCCAAAGTTGGATGTTTTGGAGACAAGATTCGAGAGAGCAGACTTCGATGGTTTGGACATGTCCAGAGGCGAGAAAGTGAGTATATTGGTAGAGGGGTGCTGAGGATGGAGCTGCCAGGCAAAAGAGCAAGAGGAAGACCAAAGAAAAGGTTGATGGATGTTGTGAGGGAAGACATGAGGACAGTATGTGTTAGAGAGGAAGATGCACGAGATAGGCTTAGATGGAAAAAGATGACATGCTGTGGCAACCCCTAACGGGACAACCCAAAAGGAAAAGAAGAGTACTCATTCACATTAATCCTCAAGTAATTCACAAAACTCAATTTCTCAAAATTTTACATGCCGTGTATTGCATTTCAAATAATGGTAAAAATAAGTCTCAGATGTATTTTCAGTACTCATATAGCAATGTTTGAAATAAGATGATTTGCATCGGAATTTGAGAATAGAAATGAAAAATTTTAACCTGATAAAAACACATTCGAAGGGAAAATGTGAATCACTGATTTTTAAGTTTTGCCAATGATTGCACAGCGGGGATGGTCCATTACAACTTCAGCGAGCTAACTTTAGTTCTAAAATCAATTCTGCGCATCCAACACACGTAGACCTACCTACAGTACTGCTTTTTATTATGGCTTGATGATCACCACAGAGGTTGATTTTCAAAATGGCTTCAACTCTACAGCCAGTACAAGATTCAAAAAAAGAATTTGATACCAAAAGACAGTGGCTGTGCTTGTGTTTGTAAAGGTATTCAAAACAGTAAAATTTAGTGTTTTGCCTGGCTGGGATTTTAGTAGTCTTGAGTTGGCCATGTTCTAATCCATGGATTGGAGCAATACATTTCCAAGGATGTCAACTTCTATGGCTTTCAGTGACTTTCCCGGTCTTTATGTATCTACTGTAGGTTGAAACCTGCTGATGACATCCAGTTAAGATCAGTTCTTTGAGAATGGCGTAGTATGATTGATCAGTCAAAACTTCAGCTCCTCGTGAATGGAAACATCGGACATGTGCATTCAAAAGTTTTTAGAAGGTCAAATTGACCTCACCTATAAATATGACCTAATCCTGAAATTCCACCCGAAATCCAAATAATTTTGGGTGTGTGTAATGTGTAATAGCAGTAAGAATAACAACAACAACAGTAATAATAATAATAATAATAACAATAACAGCTCAGCTGGTAAAGAGTTACCCTCAGAGTTCTGAGGACCCAGGTTCAATCCCAGCGCCGCCTGTGTGGAGTTTGCATGTCCTCCCTGTGCCTGCGTGGGTTTTCTCCAGGAACTCCAATTTCCTCCCACTTCCCAAAAACATGCAACATTAATTCGACACTTTAAATTACCCCTAGGTGTGATTGTGAGCGCGACTGTTTGTCTCTATGTGCCCTGCGATTGGCTGGCGACCAGTTAAGGGTGTACCCTGCCTCCTGCCCGTTGACAGCTGGGATAGGGTCCAGCACTCCCTGTGACCCTTGTGAGGATAAGCGGTGAAGAAAATGGATGGATGAATGGATGGATAATAATAATAATAATAATAATAATAATAATAATAATAAAGGAATGTAGGAGTTTCATTTACATATAGATTATGAAAATGTCCATACCTTGAGCTATTCTAATCAGTGAAACTATATTAAATCAAACATATAGCATACATGGCAGAGTTCAGACAACATTCCAGGACTAACTGTGTTTGACTTTAATGGTCTCATTGTCATTTGATTTGCAAAAGTCGAATAAAATCTTCTTGCTTACATGTAGGATTAGTGTCTCGACTATTTTGTAGCAGTCAGGCATGTGGGTGACCATATCTGTCATATTGTCCTCTGATGTCCTCACCAGAGTCGGACCAAATACCAGAGCCAGGTTTCTTGGCTCCATCTGGAAATTGGATATGAAATGGTATCCATCATTGATGCTAAAAAATTGGCTACTTTTAATTTCACAAAACCAGATTAAAATTCCATCACATTAAATGTGGCAGTACCTTGTTTTTTTCAGAATGATCTGCCACCTTTTTTAGGTGACACACCAAGAACTTCAGTGTATGGTAATAGTGTTCTGGTAGATCATGAATCTGGCAGGCAACAATACATCACATTGGACAACAACTATAGCCATCTCCACTGAAAAATCTTGACAATTATTATTCCTTTTTTTTTTTTCCACAAAATACCAATTTTTTCATTGTCTTCAAGCGGTCCCTTGTGTCTTCTATCCGGTTGGCGTGAATGAAGTGATTGTATTTGTCTGCAAAAGATAGGATTTAATTTATTTATGTTGCATGTTTGTTTTAAGAAATGTGCTGAGTGCTGGCCATTTTCACAACCACACAATGTGAGAATGCCTTTACACACCATCAGTAAACAGTGGCTCAGGGAGTTTTCTGAAGAATAACTTCAGTAGGCTGCTGATTACATTCAAGTCTTGCCATCTCTGTGGATAATGAGAAGATCAGTTTTTGTGGTGACGTAAAAAATTAAATTACCATTGATTTACAACATGGCACTCCAGACCTCCTCAGCAGTGTTGATGTCAAAACCCTTATTGAGATGTTCCTGCAGGTTGGACATCATGGCATTGTTTCCTGGCACCCGGTAGATTCCAGTGTACTCGAGACCTGTTGCTTCGATAACACCACAGCACATCACCACAATCTGGGGTACAAACTGGAGGGACACGGGAACAGGGGTTGGGAAAGAACAATGGTGATACTTTATTTAAATACTTTATGTAAGATGTGCTGTGATACAAATCCAAATGATCTTGTTTTTGGGGATAAATAACTTCATCATTTCAAGTTATTAGGAATACAAGGTGGATGTGGAAAATTATGTAAATTCAAAGAATTACCAAGTAAGCTGCAACAGAAAATGAAAACATTTTAACATTCCTTCATCATTTCATCATCATCATTCTTTTCAGAATGATCATATGATTTGAAATGAGAGAAAGGTATTAATTATTACCCCAAATATATCCATCCATTCATCCATTTTCTGAGCTGCTTATCATCACTGATCTGGATCACTTCAGATCAAACTGGGGTGAATGTGATTCATAAACTAAAATGAGTTTGACACCCCTCCATTTAAATGTGAAGAGAAACGTTTGCTTAAACTAATACCACACAAGCAATTACATGTTTTCATATTTTTATTGAGTGGCATGCTAGAATACTAGTTAGGGTGTCTGCCTCACTGTTCTGAGGTTTGGGGTTCAAGTCCTGGCCCCGCTTGTGTGGAGTTTGCATGTTCTCTACGAGGCGATGTGGGTTTTCTCTGAGCACAACGATTTCCTCCCACATCATAAAAACGTGCATTAATTGAAGACTCCAAATTGCCCCTAGGTGTGATTATGACTGGCGTCTGTCTCCATATGTCCTTCAATTGGCTGGCAACCAGTTCAGGGTGTACCCTGCCTCCTGCCCGATGACAGCTGGAGTAGGCTCCAGCACTCCCCACCACTCGTGTGAGGATAAGCGGCAAAGAAAATGGATGGATGGATGGATGGATGGATAAAATTGTGCGCTTTTTCACGCAGACAAACTACGAGTTCAATAAAGTCTTGTAATTATGTCACAATTCTCATCTAATGCAACACTAGTGATTGGAGGTCTGAGTGCAACTGTTTATCAGTAGCCATGTTGATGCCCGATATTCTCTGTTCAATAGTGTGATGGGACACTTGATGGTCTAAAACCCATTTGTTTAAGACTTATTTTAAATACACTAGATTTCAGCATCGTCACTGAAGCATTTTATAATAAATTACCTTTCAATGTATGGCTTTTTGGCTGTTCCAATATTCCAAGACACTTGATTTTATGCAAGCATTTGTCACTGGATGCTTCATTGTTTTTTCAAAAACACTGCAAAGTGACTAATTTGTGACTAAGAAGTTTAGTACATTTTTGAAATTCCAGGTCGATGTCTGTCATGACGAGAACACGAGGCTGAACCCAAAATGCACGATCCAAGAGACCAGGTACCGTTCGGGAAGAGTCTTTATTCAGTCCAAGGCCGAAACACAGGCAGGCAGTCCAAAGAAACAACAGTACCAAAATCAGCAGGCGTGAAGGCAGGGTCGTTAACAAGGCAGGGTACAGAGTAGCAAGGACATAGGCAATGGGTTGCAGGAACGTGACGTAGGAAAACGATCTGGCAAGGACCAGACTGCACCCGTGGCAATATACATAATCACCAAAACAAGATGCGGGTGAGCGCATCTGGTCATCGGAGCAGGTGCGCACCGCATCGAGATCAGACACAGCCATGACAGATCTCACAGTTGGAGTGAGCTGAAGTGAAGATTTGAAGCTTTGAAATGTGATAGACCGTAATCACCAAAACGAGACACAGGTGAGTGCATCTGCTCATCGGAGCAAGTGCGCGTCGTATCGGGTATAGACACACCCATGACAGTAACCCCCTCCACTCACAATGACCCAGATCAATTGTTGGCTCTACGAGCGTGGTTAGCGAGAGGTGGGACACTGGAGGCCCACTTCCAAGTCTTGATTAGCACACTTGGTCTTGCCATTGGTTTCCGGGTGATGGCCTGAGGAAAGACTAACGGTGCCCCCTATAAGAAAACAAAACTCTTTCCAGAATCGGATGTAGAATGAAAATAAACTGGAGCCCAGTGTCGGAAACCATGTCAGTGGGAAGGCCGTGCAACCTGAATATGTTATTGATCATAAGCTAGGCCGTTTATTTTGCGGAAGGGACTTTAGGTAGCGGAATGAAATGACCCCATTTTGGAGGAGTGGTTCACCACTGAGAGAACAGTGGTGTGACCCTGTGAAGCCGGCAGCCCGGTCACGTAGTCCAGAGAAATGTGGGATCAAGGTCATAGTGGAATGGACAGGGGGCGTAAATCCCCTGAGGGGCATTGCCAGGAGGGTTTATTTGCTGCGCAAACAGGACACGCATTGACGAACTCCCTGATGTCTTTTTTTATGTTTGGCTGCCAGAACCATTTCTCCATTACAGACTGTGTTTTGGCCATGCCCGGGTGTCAGACTGTGCGATTGGTGTGGCCCAGTCAAGTACTCTTCCTCTTGGCGGAGGAACGACATATAGCCAGTTATCGGGGCAGCCTTCAGGACTGCAAAAGTCCTTTAGCGCGTCTTTGACTTGAGTTTCAATTTCAAAGGTGAAGAGTGAGATGAAACGAGCTTCGGAGAGGATAGGCCAGGTCCGACTCAGATTTTTCCCCATCAAGCACACGGAACAGTGCATCGGGGTTCCCGTTCTTTGTCCCCGGCAGATAGGTCATCACAAAGTGAAACTGCATTAAAAAAAAAATGCCCATCGAGCTCGCCTGGCATAAAGCCTTTGGGCTGACGTAATATATTCTAAATTTTTGTGGTCTGTTAATACAAAGAACGGGATCTGCGCCCCCTCTAACCAATGTCTCCATTCCGACATCACTGTCTTGACTGCTCGAAGATCGCAGTCTCCGATGTCGTAATTTTGTTCTGCTGGAGTTAGTTTTTTTAGATAACGTGCTGGGGTGTAATCTTCCATTGTTGGGACTTCTCTCTTGAGAGAGTCGCCTATATCCCTGAATCCGACACATCAACCTCAACGACAAACTGCCTATCAGGAACGTGCAAGGTGAGGACCAGAGCTGAGGTACAGCTGGCCTTGAGCTGATGGAAGGCCGCCTGGCAGGCTGGGTTCCAAACAGAGGAACTGTGGGGTAAGATTAGCGCATGCAATGGGGCCACAACCGTCCTAAAGTTTCTGACGAATTTGCAGGAGAAGTTGGTGAATCCAAGAATCTTCTGCACCTCTTTGTGGGTAGTCGGAGTGGGCCTATGAAGAACGTCCTCGACCTTGCTAGGATTAATACGTATCTCTCCCTCCGTCAAGACAAAGCCCAAGAATGACGCGAAGGATTGGTGGAACTCACACTTTTCAGACTTGACATACTGGTCGTGACGCAATAACTGTTGTACTACTGCACGAATGTGCCTGAGATGGGATTTTTCATCTGGGTAAAAAATTAGGATGTCATATAGGTACACAAAAAACATATGTTGGGCATTTCGCATAAAACATTGAAAATTCTGAAATATGGCTGGTGCGTTTGTAAGACCAAAAGGCATCACCAAAGATTCACAATTCCCCGTGGGTGTGTTGAAAGCTGTTTTCCATTCATCCCCCTCTCTTATCTAGACTAGGTGGTACGCATTCCTCAAATCCAGTGTATGTATGTAGCAATGAGGGGGAGAGGGTACCTGTTCTTTATCATGATGTCGTTCAGTCCTTGGTAATCGATGCAGGGGCGCAGGGTCTTGTCCTTCTTTTCTACGAAAAAGAAGCCAAGCCCAGTGACGACGAGGGGTGGATCAGTCCTCCAACCAGCGACTCCATCACGTATGCTTTCATGGTTTGATGCTTCGGACCTGAAGAGAATGTAGTCTCTAGTGAGGGGGTGAGGAGCCAGGCAGCAGGTCAACTGCGCATTCGTATGACCTGTGAGGAGGAAGCGACTTGGCCTTATACTTGGAAAATACGTCCCTCAATTCATGGTATCAGGAGGGAACTGAATGAATGAGTCCCTGAATGAGCTGGCTCATCTTGTGGGGTTTGAGCAGCCTCTTCCCTCTCCGCTTCCTGGGACGAGAGGCATGTACATGCTCACTTGGCTCCCCAGACTTGATTTTTCCGGTCGACCAGTCAATATGGGGGTTATTTATTCTCAGCCAGGGACCCCCTGCCCCAAAATTATGTTATGGCCCATGGTGTCAAAAACATGGAAGCCGATACATTCCCTATGTGAATCCGGAAATATCAGGGTGAGCATCTGACTGCGGTGGGTTATTTTGCCAAGGAAACAGCCATTTGCCGCGCAAGCAGTACAGGGGCGCTGTACTGTGAAGGTCCTTAGACCCATGCTTTTGACCAGTTGAGAATTTAAAACAGGGGTGCCCAGACATTTTTACCCCATGATCTACTTTTCAAGCAAATGTAGCCGTATGGGGGCACAAGCCAGTGCAATCTATAGGTCGGTCCCAAGGCCTGATAAATGCAGAGGGTTGCATCAGAAAGGGCATCCGGCGTAAAAACTGTGCCAAACAAATATGAGCGTTCATCTAATCGATCGAATATCAGATCGGTCGTGGCCCGGGTTAACAACGCCTACCCCCGGCACCGCTAACCCGCTGGGCGTCGGTGCTGTGGGACGAAGGCAAAAAAGAGAAGGAAACCAGATTAATTGTCAGAAGAAGAAGAGGAATGCACAGAGCCTACAACTGAGTTTAGGGACTTTGAATGTAGGGACTATGACAGGAAAAGCTCAGGAGTTGGTTGACATGATGATTAGGAGAAAGGTTGATATATTGTGCATCCAAGACAGCAGGTGGAAATGTAGTAAGGCTAGAAGTTTAGGAGCAGGGTTTAAATTATTCTACCACGGAGTAGATGGGAAGAGATATGGAGTAGGGATTATTTTGAAGGAAGAGCTGGCTAAGAATGTCTTGGAGGTGAAAATAGTATCAGATCGAGTGATGAGACTAAAATTCTAAATTGAGGGTGTTATGTATAATGTGGTTAGCGGCTGTGCCCAACAGGTAGGATGTGACCAAGAGTTGAAAGAGAAATTCTGGAAGGAACTAGATGAAGAATGAAGAGTAGCCGAAGTAAAACAGAATATGTGTGTGAATGAGAGGGGTGGAGGGGGAAGAGTGAGGCTACAGGGAGAAGAGATAGCATGGGTTGACGACTTCAGTCATCCATCTCGTTGCTTGATTCATTTATTTTTAAATTACAGTTAGTTACAATACAGTTATTTTAAAAGGTCTTGAGATTCCATCCCTTATCACACCTGCAAATTTATCTGCAGGCATGACTGGTGGACTAGACCCGTAACTATATCTGCGATTGTGACTGACCACACCCATACATTTTTCAAATGTGAGTGACTGGCACAACACAGAATATCTGCAAAGAGGCTGCATTTGCTGTCCACAATTCCACACACGAGCAGTTTAGATTAAACATTGGATGACATCTTTTTTTTTTTTTTTTTTTTGGCATGCCGTCCCGCGATCGACCAAGATTGCCTCCCGATCGATTGACTTATTGAGCACCCCTGATTTAAAAGATTGGTGAGTCTATTCATGCAGTTGTCCTGAGTGGCTGTTCTCCCGAACACAGGGTGACAAGATGAAGTGCTTGGTCCGGCCTGTCCTGAATGAGGTTGAGATACACCCTTGTTCAGGGTGAGGTACCAGCTGCTTTGGCCGGGCAGTGGATTACTGTGTGCCTTGACTGCTTGCAGTAGAAGCAGAGTCCCTCCCTCTGCCGGCTTAGGCATTCCTCTGGTGACAGGCGGGAGAAGCCCAGCTACCTCTCATCAGACGTACCTTGAGGAGTGTTGGTGTCCCTGATACGTGCAGGTGTGACCCTCAGGCCAGGCACTGTCCTCCTCCTGATCCACGAGTCTCTTGTCTATTTTTAAAGTGAGAGTGATGAGTGCACCAGGTCTTTCGGCAACTCCCGCAGGATCAGCTGGCCCTCGAAAGAATGCATCTAGGAGCGCCCTGTTGTTCCAATGGCTTTCGGCTGCAAGAATGCGGAAGTCAATGGTGTAGTCGGAGACCCAGCGCTTGCCTTGCCGCAGCGTGATCAAGGAGTTCGCCATGGAGTCCACGAAGGACACCCACGTCCGACACGTGCCCACGTCGCGGCTCCACTCAGTGGTCACCCATTCTTCAGCTTGTTCCGTCAGGTGGGAAATAACGAACGCAATCTTATCTCTGTTAGAGGGAAAGGTGGCTCCCTGTAGCACATAGTGGTGCTTGCACTGAGTGATGAATGGTTTGACATTAGCAGAGTCCCCTGAGAAGCCCTCCGGATGGGAGAGCAAAGAGCAGCTACCCGAGTGTGTGCCGGGGACCTGTGAGGGGACTGGGTCGTGGACACGGGCAGATCCTGCAGCAGCTACTGGTGCCGAGCTGGCGTCAGCTCTGCTGGGAAAGGATGCGGACAGGGAACTAACCAGGGCAAATACCTCTCGAAACTGGTTGCTCAATTGCTCCAACTGGCGAGCAACCATATGGAGATGTTCGTCGTGTTTGGCGAGATGCCATCCTTGAGCCTGGAGGGTGTTGCGCACCCGATCTGAGTCGGCTGGGTCCATGTGCTGGCCAGATCGTTCTGTCATGACCAGAACACAATGCTGAACCCAAAATGCACGACCCAAGAGACCAGGTACCGTTCGGGAAGAGTCTTTATTCAGTCCAAGGCCGAAACACAGGCAGGCAGTCCAAAGAGCAACAGGGAGGGTCGTTAACAAGGCAGGGTACAGTGTAGCAAAGACATAGGCAATGGGTTGTAGGAACGTGACATAGTAGTACAAGGATCTGGCAAGGACCAGACTGCACCCGTGGCAATATACACATGGACCGTAATCACCAAAACGAGATGCGGGTGAGCGCATCTGGTCATCGGAGCAGGTGCGCACAGCATCGGGAACAGACACAGCCATGACAGATGTAACCGTTGGAGTGAGCTGAAGTGAAGAATTGAAGCTTTGAAATGTGATAGACGTCCAAAACAAATGGCAGAGCGGCTGGCGGTTGCGCATAACCATAAAAATATGAGCAGTCCCATCTCACTCACAAGATGAGGCACACACGCACTGAGCTTGTTGTCACAATACCCGTAAACAAATGTAATAAACTCAAGCAAAGCGCGCACACAAATACCGTAATAAATGCAACGCTTGCTCACAACTACCGTAAGGAAGCACGCGTACGCAGGCACATATAGAGAACTTTGATCTGCTTTCGTGACTTCACAAAAGCTGCACAAAAGTAGCCGAAAAGCTGCATGCGACATGAGAGCCGTGGGTTGGCTACCCTTGCTCTCGGATAAGGATTTGCCAGGAGCTAATCGGAGTCAATTGTGAGCAAACCTGGAGTCCAATCAATTGTTAGACAAACTTTTTATAAATGGATAAAGATCATTGTTGATCATCTTCCAAGGAGTGGGCAGCCTGCAAAGATGACTTCCAGAGTAGAGTATAGAATGTTCAATGAGGTAAGTTTAAGTTTTAGCTGTAGAGAATTCCGAAATCATTAACACATGCCCACATCTCTGCTGACAAGTTTTCCATAGGTCAAACATGAAAAGATATACGTATGAGGTTCATGGGAGAACACCAACTGGGAAGACACTGTTATTTAGAAAAATAAAAAATTGCTCACATGCACTTGGATGTTCCACACCACGACTGGCAAAATATTCGGCAAACAAATGAAACCACAGTTGAACACTTTAGGAGGACCACACTGAGCATCATGTTTGCATGAAAAATTAACATTCAGAAAGACTACATTTTATTTTATTCATTTTCCACATATATATATATAAGAAAAAGAAAAAATACAATCAATTTACAATTAAAAATTTGATAATTATACCTTTATGATTAACAGAATAGGCAGGCTTCTCCCATCGCCAAACAAACCCACACCAAATCCGATCCAATCGGTCATCCTCAACCAAGGCCACATCCGCAAGTGAGGAAAAAAATAAATAAATAAAAAAAATAATCAACCCCAAAAGGAAGACAATAACAGCAATCATGGTAGTCAAAAAATACAAAAAGGAAGGAATATGACACCACCTCAAAGCACCCCACAACAAATGTTCCAAAAACAATGTACAATGATTTGCATATTTGCTTCAAGTAAATGTTCAATAAATCTTACATATGTTTCCACCCTCTGGGTTTGACTTATAAGCAAGAATGAATATCTTAACCATACATGGATTAGTTTGTGATACCTCAAGGTCATGTCTCAGGTGCTAAAAACTATAAAAGTCTTGGTTGGTTAGTCTAAACTGATTCTTTAGCTCCTGGAATTGTCGAAGTGCGCCCCCTTCATAAAGATCACTGCGTATGATGAGCCCCTTTTCTGCCCATTGCATCTTATGTCAAACCCGTTGAGTGGAAAATCTCAATCATATCTGATCCATTTTATAATCCAGTATGGTTCCTTATGTTTGTTTTCATTAATTATTCTATGCCAAATCTTGATGGACACTTTTATTAATGGGTTGGTGTCTTTTATAAATTTGACCAGGCCTGTGTCCCCTATGATTGCTTGTAATGGAATTTCACTTGATATCGTATATTCTATATCTTTCCATTTTGCTTTGTAGGAAGGATTAAAAATGTAAAGTTTTTATCTGCACTGCTTGATAGTAATTTTTAATATTTGGGAGAGCAAGGCCTCCTTTGTCTTTTGGTAACTAGAGAGTCTTATATCGAATTCTTGGTTTCTTGCTCTGCCAAATAAATCTTTATTAATTTGTCTACTTCTTGAAATGTCCCTTTTGGGAGCTCTACTGGTATATTTTGGAAAAGGGAGAGTAATCTGGGTAGCGCATTCTTTTTTATTGTTTCCACCCTCTGTCCTAATCCTAAAAAAGGAAGCAGGTTCCACCTGGTTAATCGGATTTAATTTTAAAGATTAAGGGGTCGTAGTTCTCTGATATAATTGTCTCCACATTTATAGGAATATTCACCCCTAAATATTTAATTGTTTTTGAATTCCAATTTATGTTGAGTTCTTCCTTGATGGCTGGCTAGGGGAATAATTAAATGACAAAATTTGAATTTTGTTTGTGTTCAATTTACACTATAATATTATATTATACTATATACGATACTAGGCCATATTCTGTTAGAGTTATGAAGGATTTGGATGGGTGTGATATAGGGCTCGTATGGTCTTAGTAAAATCACTATGGAATTGGAATCTGTAGCATCTTATATAAGAAATGCCAATCGTCGGAAATAAATCCTTTCCCTGCGTAAAGCCCTAATAGGACAGCATCTAGTCTGTTTATGTGGTTAATTACATGTAGTGTTCTCCTGACATTGTCTTCTGTTTCCCTTTGTTTGATAAAACCTGTTTGATCCAACTGTATAATATATGGGAGTATTATTTCAAGGCATTTTGCTAAAATTAAAGTAGAGAGTTTATAGTCCACGTTCAACAAGATTATTGGCCGATAATTAGAGTACTCTGTCATATCCTTTTTTTAGTATTACTGTCATAATTGTTTCTCTCCAGGATAGATGGATTTCTATTTTTCCTCAAGACCCAGTTAAATGTTCTGCGCAACAGCGGGGATAACAAAGCTTTAAAAGTCTTATACCACTTTCCTGTAAAACCATCAGAAACTGGGGTGTTGTTGGGTTTTAATCTAGAGATTGCCTTTTGAAGTTCATCTATGGATGTATCAGCCATTAAAAATTTTTTCTGGGCTTCTGTTATTGTTGGAAGACAGAGTGGTAGAAGCAGAGATTCAGGAGCGTTATCCCCTTTACAGTCCATTGTGCATAGTTTTTGGTCATATTTTTAAAATTTTCTATTTGTATTTCATTTCTTTAGTAGTTGGGTCTTTAATTTTGTATATTGCCCTCTCTGCTTGTTGTTTTCCCAACCTATATGCCAAGATTTTGGCTGCTTTACTACCTACTTCACAATACTTCCGTTTAAAAAAAAAAAAAACATTTTTTCTGAATCGATATTTGTAGATTTCCGTTATCTGTTTTTTTATTTTCCCTGATTCTCTGACAAATTTCCATTTGGATTTCCTTTTTATTTTTTTTTTCCAGGTCTTCCCATTTTTTTCTAGTTTATTCAATTTGTTTTTTTTTAACTTCTTGGAAGTGCCAGTTTAGCAATGATCTTCCCTCTCAGAGCTTTACCTGCATCCCAAATCATAAGAGCGGAGACTTCCCCATTATCATTCTCTGACAGGCATAATTTGATGTCTTCTTGGAGTTCTTTCGTTTTCCTTTAAGTACATTTAAATTAAGCTTCCAAAAAAACAGGTTTTTATTATTTTTTAAATTTAAGTCGAAATAAACTGGGCTGTGGTCTGAGAGAGCTAATAACCCAATTTTACAGGACTTTACAAAACCAATATCTTTACTATACATAAACAAATAATCATTGTCGAGTATGTTTTATGTGGGGGGGAATAAAAGGTTTAATCTCTGGCTGTGGGGTTTAACTCTTTTCATCCATCACAAATGCCCATCTCTCTTGTAATCTTTTCCACTTTTTTGGAAATGGTGTTGTTTTGTGTCTGACTTAATCTTGATGGATCCCATTTTGGATTCAATCTCAAATTAAAATCACCACCATAAATCATAATTCCTTGGGCTTTTGTAATCATTAAATCAAAGATTTGGCTATAAAATTACCATGCTGCCTGGGGGTAAATAAACATAGTCTCCTGCGGGAGTAGTACATCAACCCTATTTTTTTTTTCTCATTTTACCCAGTTAATAAAATGCTACCTTTATTGAAGAGATCATGATTAAAATATAACTTCTAAAGTTATTACCCCTCCACTCAAATGCAGTAACAGCATGAATAAATGTAAAAAGGAAGAGAGAAAAAAAATAAAAAGAAAAACAAAAAAACAAAAAAGAAAAAAAGGAAACAAAACATGAATAGAATCAGAACATTATAAATTGAAAAGATTTCACCAGTGTCTCAGCTTGAACTTCCTGTTTTGAGGTCATGATTATGACCCTATAGGAGCCATGATGTTTTATCGGCTCAGAGGGGAAGACTCTATACGTCACTGAGTATAAAGATCCAAAGAATACGAAGTGGTGGTATACAGAAAACATGTACTGTACATAGGTATTGTATGACACTTCTTCCAGTGACTTTTCTACTCGTCATGCCAATGAAGGTTTGTATTGTACCCTTAAAACTGGGAATATTAAAAGGGAGCAAATAGGACTCTTCAATCCATCTTTCATTTCACATTCAAACCACGGGCAAACTACCCTGCTAAAACCTTTCTATAGAAACCTATAGAATTTATATAGAACAACTTGTTCTATAGAACTTTGGCTGAGATTTTCTATAACATTTCTATAGAACAAAATGTTTCTGTAGAAATTCTATAGAAAGGTTTGAAGCACAGAAATTGCCACATTCCTTGATCTCAAATTTCTATATAATTTGTACAGAACAACTTGCTCTACAGAACTTCGGTTGTGAATTTCTACAGAACAAAACGTTTCTATAGAAATTCAGAAGAAAGTTTTAAAGAAAAAAGTGGCTCAGTGCTTGATCTCAAATTTCTATAGAATTTGTACCGAAAATTTCTGTCGGACAATTTTCAAGCAACAGAGTTAATACACATGCTGAAGTCTCATAATAGAATGCCTCATGTATATTTGTTACAATATATAAATACTGTCATGACTATGGAGATTTCAAAATAGGGCAAATCCATCATGTAAGACAAGCCACGATTATAAAATCTACACCTTGAAAAATCAGAAACCAGCTGTCAGTGTGTTGAAGAGGGCACGACGTTCACAAACCTTCAATCACTATCAACCAAATGGCCAAACAGACCGAGGAGAAATCATCTGATCAAATCCAGATTTGAACCATTACTCCCCCAGTTTTAAAGATGCGGGTTGTGAGAACCACTCAATCAACTGGATTTTCATTCATCAAATCTTGAGTACCAACATCACCAACAAAAATAAACACCTGATATTCTTTCAAGTTCGAGTATTAAAGTTTGCAGAGATACCCACACTAACATTTACAACTGTTCTCTGGGTGTGGGAAGTGGGGCATGTTTCGCCTGCCAGCAGGTGGCAGTGAGTTGTATGCTGATGCAGTGGACTGAAGGAGAAGAAAATGCGTCATATCAGCTAACTCAAAAATAGCGGTTGTTGCTATTCATGAGTCTAAAAGCCTCCAGTTTTCTTGCTTTGAAGGCAATAAATTAAGGTTTTCCACATACCACCTGAGGCGTCTGTTGTGAGTGCTGTCGGGAACGCGCTAGAAAGCAGACGCCTTCGGGCGGCTTTCTAGTTGATCGTCACAAACCTTGAATGTGCAGCTAGCTAGCCAGCTAGCTACCACGGCCTCGTGGAGATAACCCCTTCCATGAGATAAAATCCGGCGGGAAGGTGGCGCAGCTGTAGAGCGTTGGCCTCACAGTTCTTATGACCAGGGTTAAAATCCCGAAGTGGAGTTTGCATGTTCTCCGGGTATTCCGGGTTCCTCCCACATCCCCCAAAACATGCATTCATTGGCAACTCTGAATTAACTCTAAATTGCCCCTCGGTGTGATTGTGAGTGTGCCTGTTGTCTGTCTCTGTGTGTCCTGCCAGTTGAGGGTGTCCTCCTGCCTGACAACACCTGGGATAGGCGCCAGCACTCCCATGACCCTCTAGAGGATAAGCGGCTCAGAAAATGGATGAATAGATGGATAAAACCCAAGTAATGACAATTAAGGTTTAAACTTGGGAAGGTTCCTAAGTAGTTCTACTTCAAAGGAATTCTATGGCCATTTGGAGCTTTTAAAGTGAGCCCCCTTACAGGTGACCATCTGGTGTTATTACCAGAGGTTCTGCATTTTACTGGTTCATTGCACCAAAGTATGCAATGCCCACAGACTCCCCAGAGCCAGAGGAGAAACACGTCAAGGGGACCTCCTTTCCATGCCCAGGGAAGATGGACGATTTTGAAGCAGAGAACAAAGGTTGAGGGGGTTGCTCTCGCAACGCAACACATCATCTGACCTGTAGCTTGCAGCTGTAAGATCTTTCAATTTAAAAAAAGTTTAAAATAGCCCAAACTTTGGTCTCTGAGAGTAGTTTGTCTGCCCTGTTGCCCAGACACAATGGAAAAATATATTTCACATACAAACTCAGCACAGATGAGCCAGATTTGCGAACCAGTCAACCACAATGTTGTGTACAGATGCATATAGTGGACAGTACCCGTTTTGCCAGTTTGTTATTCAAAATAATTCAGTTGAACCACAATTCAATCATCTTGTGGCTTTTTCTCACCTTGCCAACTCAGTGTTTCAACCACAGCTCCCAGGAAGGTGACAAGTGCAACAAAATAAAGAGTGAGCAGATAAATTCCCCCAAAAGCAATGACTCTTTTAAACATTGATAAAAATGTATGATCAATTCTCTCTGAACCCCTTTATCAATATGTACGATCACTTTTATTTCAAGCACTTGCCTAGCAAACGTAGCATGTTATCATTGATTCGCTCAAATTATTGCAACATTATGAGGGGTGCGTTTAGTGCTGTCAGTGTTTTTGGATGATTGATGTGTGAGTGAAGCACCTTACTGGAAAAATGCTGCAATTTCATTGCACTTAATTCAATGACAAAGACATTTTAATTCAAAATCCATTGTGATGTATGCATGGCCTTCACTGTATCTGTCACTAGCATGGAAATGAATGATCTCATCAAAATAAATGAATAATGGCTGATTCCAAATTGTTTTATGCACCATCCATCCATCCATTTTCTTACCCGCTTATCCTCTCAAGGGTCGTGGGAGTGCTGGAGCGTATCCTAGCTGTCAATGGGCAGGAGGAAGGGTACACTCTGAACTTGTGATGATCCTGCCGCTTCAGCACGAGCTGTGCGGGTGTCCGCGCAGGTGCGCTGATTGGAAGGTGCACACCTGTGCCTCATGCAGCCTGATTATGCTGTGGATTTATATGACCGCGATGACAACTGGCCAGCACCAGTTCGTTTGATCTTCATGTCCCGTTCGTGTGCTCCAGTATCCCTGATTGAACCTGTGTGTACCGACCTTCGTCCATTCTCCGACCAACCTAGTAAGCCTGACTCCTTCGTTACTTCTGCCTGCTTTGATTGTTCTCCTGTGTACCGACTCCTGCCTGTCCGCTCACCTGCTCTCTTCGCCCGACGTCCCAACTACCGCTGCTGCACCGGACTGCCTGCTCGATCCCCTACCTCTGCATATAATAAACGTGTCTCTTCTTGAACTACCTTGCGTCTTCCAAGTTCCTGCAATTGGGTCCTACTCTCGCTTCGATGGGAAGTGACAGAGCTAGTTGCCAGCCAAATATGAGGGCACATGGAGACAGACAAGATGCACATGGAGACAGACAAGAGTCTTACTGACAATCACACCTAGGGGCAATTTATAGTCTCCAATTAAAACATATTTTCTGGGATGTGGGAGGAAAACGAAGTGCCCGAAGAAAACCCATGCAAGGTACGAGGAAAACATGCAAACTCAACACAGGGAGGGCTGTGATCGAACCCTGGTCCTCAGAACTGAGCCCAACGCTTTACAGCTGCGCCAGCATGCCACATTTATGCACCATACAATCATTTATCTACTTGTTTTTTGTCATTGGCCTTACTTTGTGGTTTAAAGCCGGTTGACAGTTCTCAAGGCGCACACCAAAAGCCTTTGGATAGCTTGTTGTCTTGGACTTCTTCATGATATTGATGCCCCATGATATCTTATTAACTGAGTACACAAAACACACATGACATTTTTTAAAATTTCAGAATTAGTACTGACAGAAGCATTTTGATTTATCAAAAAGGCCCATATACGCATTGATGTGACTTTTTTTTCTTTGGATTACATAAAAGAGCAACGACGTTTATACCCACCAGTTTTTGACGACTGACTCACTGAGGTGTTGTCATTCTTAGCCAAGCGGAAGGGAGGCATCATACGGTGAGCTTTAAGGGAAGAATCAGCTTTGTTACCTGTAAGACTGTGGCAAATAATACAAAACATTGTCAAAATGTGATACCTATTATTAAAAAAAAAAGTCTACACTGTGTTCCAATTACCCAGATGCTGTTTTGTTCATTTCCAAAAATAGTCAATGTGATTCACTGTCAACAAAATGTTTTGATAATCAACAGGGTGTCACGGTGATGGTTAGCACAGCTTTATCACAGTTCTGAGGACTTGGGTTCAAATCGGCCCTCGCCTGTCTTGAGCTTGCATGTTCTCATAGTGCCTGCGTAGGTATTCCCTGGGTCCTCCAGTTTCATCCCACACCCCTTAAAACATGGATTGTAGGCTAAATGAAGATTCTAAATTGCGGTGTGAAGGGTCGTTCGAATGGTTGTTGGTTTCCGTGGTCTGTGATTGGCTGGGAACCAGTTCAGGGTTGACTCTGCCTCTTGCCCAGAGTCAGCCGGTATAGGCTCCAGCAGGGCTTCTACGCTGAAGAGGATAACTGGTGTGGAAAATGGATGGTGTATAATCAACAATTATGTTAATTTCTCTAAAAATTAGGATTTTTATTGAAATTTTTCTTATTGTTAAAAATACTCAACATAGTGTTCTAAATTTGTGTGAATAGCTAGGTTATAATTAACTCAACTCAATCTGTGACAATTCTGTCATTACATACACTTTTAGCTTTTATAATTTTAATTGGGCAGCATGGTGGCTCAGCTGGTAAAGCGTTGGCCTCACAGTTCTGAGGAGATCCCGGCCCCACCTGTGTGGAGATCGCATGTTCTCCCCGTGTTTGCGTGGGTTTTCTCCGGGCACTCCGGTTTCCTCCCACATCCCAAAAACATGCAACATTAATTGGACACTTTAAATTGCCCCAAGGTGTGATTGTGAGCTGTTTGTCTCTCTGTGTCCTGCGATTGGCTGGCAACCAGTTCAGGGTGTACCCCGCGTCCTGCCCGTTGACAGCTGGGATAGGCTCCAGCACTGAGAATAAGCGACAAAAGAAAATAGACGGATAGATAATTTCAATTGTTTATAATCTTAACATAAGACCCATGTTTTGATATCCCCTGAACAATGTTTTAATATTGTATGCCTGTATTTCATTTTAGGATACAAGAATTGCCTCCCTGACGGGCTGTTTGGGGACACAGTACCCTGCCATCCACGACCACAGCTCTTCCCTTTCAGGAATAAGGAAGAGGTCTGTGTATGATCATACCATTAATCTTACTGACCATACTCGCTGAATCTGAATCCCTCCAAATCACACACAAAATATTGCAATGAAATGAAATTTCCAGTTTTTATTCTTCTTGTAAGGCGAACTACAATGCACATGCAAGAGCAGAAAGATCTTTGACTCTATTATGCTTTAAAATGTTACTTGCTACTTGTATACATTTTATCAGAGGGTAAAATGGTGGAATTTTATTTATGTATGTATTTCTTTTGGCTTGTCCTGCTAAGGGTCGCCATAGCATGTCATCTAAGATGAATGCTCATATTTGTTTGGCACCATTTTTACACCATATGCCCTTCCTGACACAACCCCTCTGCATTCATCCAGGGAGAGAGCTGGAGCATATCCCAGCTAACTTCGGGCGACGGCAGACTACACCCCGAACTGGTCGCCAGCCAGTGGCAGGGCAGATATCGACAACATCACTGAGGGACAAAAAGGAGACCTTTTAAAAAAAAAAATTGTCAACTGCCATTTTGGTAAAGGTTTTTGACCAGCATCCAGTCCAGAGCTACAGCGACTTCCAAGGACCAAGTGACAGTTGAGCTCAAGCATTGAGCTTTGCTATATTTTAGATCAGCATTCTGACCTCTGTTTTCTGTAGTCATTCAACTTCTTGTTGATGAGAGTGTGTCTTGAGGTACCAATCTCCTACAATAAAAGGAAATAAATCAATTAAATAACTGAACAGGTCAGCTTTCAGTTAATTCTCCAAGATTTAACTTGTTCTGATCTGACCTCATTGTCAATCTTGCTGTTTTCTCTGATAACCTTGATCCAAGCCAACATTTCATCCCTGTTTTCAGCCTGTAGCAGATACTCACAGAAGTCCTGTGTCATCAGCCTGAGGGTGTGCTTGTGCTTTGTTTCACTATAAGCAATGTCGATCAGGCATCCACGAATGCTGACCTGTGGATGTTCATCTGGCTCTAAAGCAGGCCCTGTGCCATGAATAACAGCCTCCCCTTTGTCTTTGTAGAGGAAAAGCATAGAGGAACGAAGCACAAAAAAGAGGTGCTTCCAAGGCCGCATGCTGCCACTGACTTTCTACAGTTAGAAGGATAAAATAAAAACAAATAAACAGCTGCATTACTTTGGGTTTCAAATCTTATTGACTCTTAGAGTGTAAGTCGAAATTCTTCAGTGCCATATAATAAAAAGCTGTAAAACTATATTAAGATTTAGCCCAAACCTTTTTCCAGTTTTATGGGTGTTTATGCCTCAAAAATTGATAAGTGAATACAGGACACCTGGCCACCTCCACCCCCTCCACATACACACACCCGATCTGATAACTAAACCAGAAGAATGAGAACTTATATCTTATTGTGTTGGCCTCTAGTGACTATATTTTAATATTGCTGCTTCAAAAAACCATTTCTCTAATATTATGTTTATTGACACTTTATGCAGCTTCCTGAAGAGTCATCACGTGCCTGGTAACACTTTCACCCCAGGTGCCAGATGGTAAAAAAAAAATAAAGGGTAAGACAAAAAAAGCTGCTGAGGGAGAATAAAGACACATAAGATCAATTAACATTCACATTAGAGTCATCTGATGTGACTTTGGTTATGTTGAAGGTGAAAAGAAAACAGTTTTACAACTAGACAGTAGTGTATACTGTACTATAGTAATGCTTATTAAATAAGCAAATCTCGGCGATTAAATTTTCATTGCTCAACTAATTTTTATAAGGTCTCTGACAGTCCAGTGGTGCACATGTCTAACTTTGGTACAGACAGCATGGGTTCAATTCCCGTTCGGTGATGGTGTCGATAGAGCTCGTGCACGTGACGTCAAAGTTTGGCCGGCGCCATATTGCCCGTCAAACTTAGCTGCTCTCCACTATGGGAGCCGTTGAACCAGAGCAGATTTTTCAAATTGCCCGAGACCTGTTGTGCTGTTAGGTGTCACAACATACGAGACAGATACTCAAAGATATCCTTCTATGAAATACCAGCTGAAAAGAGCAGAAAATATCAGTGGATTTTGGCAATTAAACATGATGGATGGTGCCCAACCAAAATACGCACATGCCTGTGTAGCGATCGCTTCATTTCAAATAGGAATTATTCTTCTCAATCTTAAATTACCAAAAAGTATTTATCATGCCAAGTTGGCTCATTTGAGAACAATGCGTATTAAAAAAAAAAAAAAACTGTCGCAGAGGTTTACAGAGGTGAAGTGTCGCTGCATTCGCTTCCGTGTAAGTTCCATGGAGATGACTCTGTCCTCTTTTTTTTTTTTTTCCAATCATGGTTAATGAATGACAGTTTGTGTAAAACCAGGGGTCATTTATTTAAATATTGGTATTTGTATTGAATACCAGGTGAAAAAAAATCTATGCATTTCGGCAAAGGTTAACGTGTCACTGAACACACTTCCAAGTTCATGAGCAGTCAACCCGTCACTATGTGATAGATTCCTAATTGAGAACAGATCCAGCAACTAAGTATTTGTATGCGTCCAGAGTTTTATATGATTTTAAACTTTTCCGGGTAAATCTTGATGACTTACTCACGAGATACATGTGTAGATCCAGTTGTCCAATACAAGCGGAAGTGGGTTAACAGTCCACTTCATTATTGGCGAAAACATTGAATTCAGCATTAAATAGGGGTCCTCTATGCCGAGTTTATCAAATTTTTCCACATACCTTTGTTTATTGTCACCTTCTAAATGTCTAACGGTATCGGACAAAACTCTGGGCATTATGCTATAAGACATATTTTCGTGTCGTCTCTAACCGACTTAGCATGGAACAATGCTTTGCTTAACCGGCAATCTGGCCAGTCACATGATTTCGGTGACATAGGTGCACGAGCTATATATATAGGGTGTCCCAAAAATTAATACACACTTTAAATCATGATATTTGTACTTTCTTTTATGTTAAAAATTATTCGAGTTATAACAAGCATCAAGTTTATAATTATTTAGTGTGTATAGATTTTTTGGGAACACCCTCTATGCCCTGTGACTGGGTTAAGGTTAAGTTCAGGTGCAGTTTTGCTTTCCCCTGAAATTAGCTGGGCTAGGCGCCAACACTCCCATGACTCTCATATGATACATGGCTTGGAAAATGAACGGATACATATGGGGTGGGGTTGTTGGGTATTATCTATCTATCTATCTATCTATCTATCTATCTATCTATCTATCTATCTATCTATCTATCTATCTATCTATCTATCTATCTATCTATCTATCTATCTATCTATCTATTCATAGTATTGTGCAATAATAATAAAAAATAAAATGCAAAATAATTGGACCTTGAAGGGTGAACTGAGATAAAGCAGGGATTTATAGAGGTGTGGACCTGTGTCACAACTTGGTTTCAAATCATACTTGAGTCACAAATTTGATGACTTTAGACCTGACAATATGTTAAAAGACTTGTCACTTATGTGTACTGGACAGGAATGACTTGTGATGTCACTTGCACTTGCAGCTATTGAAGTGAAAAAGACTTGCTACTTTGAGCAAAGCACTGAGAGACCAACATTTTTTCGTGTTTTTTCTGTCAATAGCTGTATGTTCCGGTTACTGTTTCATTCCAGGAAAAAATGATAAGTGACAATATAGATTAATGCTGAAAGTCTGAACGAGATTATGAGTTTGACAATGTGTAGTTGGTTATTATCTTTTAAGTTAACGGATAAAATGGTGGCTACCCGTGTGGTCACCTCAGTAAGGCACTTCCAAGTACTGTCTATATTTTTGTATTTGTTTTTTTTTTCCATGTTTTTGTGGGTTTTTTTTTCATTTGTTTGTGGGACCAATGAAGAAAAAAAGAACTTAAAAACTGCACAAATTGAAGTGTCTTTGAAAATTAAGATGGCAGCCGAAACGAATGAGTGGACACTGTTACTTTCTATGTCAGTTTCTGTGAAGTGGTGTGTACCAACAGTCATTTCGCACATTGAACAACAACAAGCCATTGGTTCACTGCCACACATAAGAAACTTTGCCAGGCTAAAAAGGTCGCACATTGTAGTGGGGGTAGGGCCCTGTACAATCGCACTCGAAACCAGCAGACTAAAGAAATTAACATTGTAGAGAAGAACAATCGCGAATCAATTACAAGTGACGATGTCCCTAAGTGGAGAACAATAACAGGCAAGCTGATGACCTGAACGGTTTTTATACAGCAGATTTTAAAAATGACGCCTTCACACCCCACACTCACCAATTTGCATTTCACTTCAACACCTCCGACTTCTACGTTCACCGTCCAGAAACAGAGACACATCTTCAAAGATTAACATAGTGACGGGCCGAGACCTTGTGATGCAGTCAACGTGGGTCTGCAGTTCATCCTAGAACATCGACAGCGTGGGAACCTATGCGAGGATCTCATTTGTGGATTTCAGCTTTGCATTCAACACCGTCGTCATCATCATCAATGTCTAGAACAGGAGTTTCAATCGTACAGCTTGTGGGCCGGATCCGGCAAGCAAACATCTGGTCCTCGAGATTATTTTGTAAAGTGTAAAACGATGCCATGGAAATGAACATAAAAATGATGTGCAATTTTTAAAAAAAAAAAAAAAAAGAAAAAGAAAAAAAGAAAACTGCAGTTCTCTTTGCGTCCACTGGATGGGGCAATAACAATAGTCTTAAGCAAACAAACCATTTATATTGGGGCAGAGCAAGTAGTTAAACCATGCAGTCCAGATGAGCTACTTTGTGTTCTGTCTGCGCTATTTATTACGCTTCTAGTTTTAACGTGTGCTTTGGCACCCTCATCACCCCAATATGTCTCTGTTAAATAAGAGAAAGGTGTTCCAAGAAAAATGGTTATCCTTTTATTTATTCATGCATTTATTCTGTATGTTTGATGTGTTCACAGCAGATGACAGTGCTGAAACCACCCACCGTTATTTGAGTCTTTATCCTGACAAATACAGTAATCCTCCCTTACTTCATGCCTCACTTATTGCGGCTTCAGTGCCTCGTGTTTTATTTTTCACCCTCCCAAATAAAGCTGGATCTGCATACTGTATTGCGAGAAGACTCATTGATACAAGGCAGATGATTGGTCCTCGGCACACAATCAACCAATGAGAGCATGTATGGATGCAGATCATCAAAGCCCTACCCCGCAATATTCATTCAATCCTTTCCCTTGTCCTTCCTTTCTGCTATTTTTTATGCTGTTAACTGTACGATAAACCTCTTGTATTTACAATCCTGCTGTGCTGATGCAAAAGCTTCATCCGAAGCATCAAAGAAGAAGAGGAAGATGATGAGGATCAGCGAAAAAGTATTACTTTTGCATATGATCAAAGATAGCATAAGTTATGCTTTTCTAGTACCACTATGACATGAATGAATCAGCGGGGTGCTACACAAAGAATGATGTGGTAAGCATCCGTAAAACCGCTTCAATAACTTTTAATAAGGAAGCGAAGTGTGTGGTGACGTCGCCATTTATGATTGTTCAAAACGGAACCTGGTTTAGTTTTGGGAACAGCTAACTGCTGAAAGACAGCCCAGTAACGATGATGAAGAGGAAAATGATGATTATCAGCGAAAAATTTTAACTTTTGGATATGATCAAAGATGGCAGAAGTTATGTTGTTGTGGCGCCATTATGGTGTAAATGAATCAGAGGTGCACTACATAAAGAAGGATGTGGTAAACATCCGTAATACTGCTTCAATAACTTTTAATAAGGAAGCACAATGTGTGATAACTCTGCAAAAATAAGAAGTTTGTTTGAAATGGCAGCTGCGCTAGCTTTGTAGATAGGGGATTGCAGAAATACGGCCCGGTGACGATGAAGAGTCTGAAGAAAGTGCTGCCAAACCTCAAGCTGCCAGCCAGGGATTCACCCCCACAAGGCTTTTTCACACACGGCCTTAGCTGGCTTTTCAGATAGCAAAGGTTGGTTTGAAAAATTTCAAAAGCGTTATGCCCTTAGAAGCGTTCCTCTGTATGGTGAGGCTTCCTTTGACAGTGATGCTGCCCGTCGTTATCAGGAGGGACAATTTGCTCAAGACATTGATGACAATATGATATGAGCTGTCAAGTTCAGCAATTGTGTTGAGGGGGTTATGTCCTTGTACAGGGGAATTTTGAAGCAGAACGAAAAACAGAAAACACCATCTTTTTCTCAAGGATAAAACCCCTCAGTAATGTTGGATAAATTGGATGTGGATAAATTGGATTAACTGTACATAAAGTTATCTCATATTTGCTCTATTGTTTTGCTTTTAATGTTTGATGCTGTACGTGCTTAAAGTGATGCAATGAAGAAAGGCCCATTGGTGGGATGGAGGGGATGTCGCAACAGTGAGATGGAGGGGACGTCACAGGTGCGTTGGGAACATTCTCCACTCTACAGTGTCATGAGCAAGGCTTGGCCGCTGCCAAGAGTTGAGTGGCTAGGCCACTGCTCTGGGCAGTGACACCTGTAACCTGTCACAACTGTTTCACATTCGGACTGTAGGTAGACAGGCATTTAAGTTGGAGTGTTTGTCACTGGCATTTGCCAGTTAGTTGCTTTATGTCAGTGACACACACAAAACATCTCCCCATCTCAAAGCTACATTGTCAATATAGTCTCAGAGTGAAGAATGTTAATTCTGTACTGCAATAAAAATGTTGTTTTATTGCTATTGTTTAACTAGACACTTGTTCTAAATTTTGGGATGAACTTTGCTTTCCAATCGCATCCTGCGTCAGTGGTGGTTGTAAGGGCCTCCTGATGGTTTCGCTGAGCATTGGCAAAGAACTCCTTGTATGGTCAACTAATGCAGCCCCATTTTGTTTCATCAGCTGTAACTCCTTTTATTGTCATCAAATGTGACATCATGTTGTTTGAATGGATGCAAGTCCTTTTATGGTCACCGGATTTCACATTAATGGCCATGTGTCCCCTAGGTCCACTGGGAGATGGTAGGCGAGACGCGTAGCTGGAGAAGCTTGGAGAAGAGGAGTTCAGGGATGATGGTGTTAAACGCAGAGCTAAAGTCCACGGATAGGATCCTCACATAAGTTCCCTCGCTGTCGAGATGTTCAAGGATGAAGTGCAGACCTATGTTGACGGCATCATCCACAGACCTGTTAGCTCTACAGGAAAACTGCAGTGGGTCCATGTTGGAATAATTGCAAATATAGTTATCATACATTTGCTGTGCTATAAAGGAAATGCTTTGCTGCAATGAAGAAATGATTTGCTTTAGAGTTTTATTCAGCGATTCAACAGGAAACAGATCTGCGCTCAAAGAGTAAGTGGCTAGCTGCAGAAGACCAAACAGAGCCAGACTGATGGAACCTGATTTCGAAATAACTTTTGCCATACTTATTAATTCCAAAATGTTATTTTTTATTTACTCGTCATACACTGTCGTTCTCCCTTTTGGAGATGTTGTCATTGTGTACGCAAATAAAAGAAAGGAGTCGGGGAGAGCTGCTTCAGAGCATGATGGAGAATTCTAGGGAGTGTGTTGGTCCGCACAGACTTTGAGGCAGAATGAGAACACAAGGTCTGGACCTGGGTCTTTGCTGATCTTTTGTTGTTTGAAGATCTTCCTCATGTCCCTTTCATGGATGTTAAACAGTGGCGATGGAGATGGACGGCGGTGCGACTTGGTGGGTGCGCGGAGTGAAACTGTCCTTTTCAAATCTGCAGTAATACCTGTTCAGGCTGCCCCACAAAGGTTGTTTGTTGGGGGGATCGTCGCTTGTAGTTAGTGAGCGATTGTAATCCGTGCCAGACTGATTTGGAGTCATTAGTACCAAGATGTTTTTCCAGTTTTGCTGCATAATCCCTCTTTGCAATGTTAATTTATTTAGTCAGCTGGTTTCTAGTGCAATTGTAGAGGGCCCTATCCCCGCCACGATATGTAACCTCTTTAGCCTGGTGGAGTTCCCTAAGTCTGGCTGTAAACCATGGCTTGTTGTTATTGAACATGCGAAAAAATTTTTGTTTGTATACAAACCTCCTCAGAGAAACAAATATATGGTGTAAAATATCTGTGAGTTCATCTAGGTTGCTTGCTGAATTTTCAAAGACAGTCCAGTCTGCGCATTCAAAGCAGCTTTTAAGTTCTAATTTTGCCTCGTTGTTCCACTTTTTATTTATTTATTTTATTGATAGATTTTGGGTGTTGTCTTGCCTTTCTGCACCTCTTTGCACCTCCTTTCATGTTAAATTCTCCATGTCATTTTGCATTATTAAACAGAATTTCTGATTTTACATATTGCACTTTCTTTGTATGTATGGATTACTTGGGATGTACCAACATGTGGTGTAAATTTCATACCAATAGCACCTGTGGAAGCATATTTAGTGAGAAAAATTGTGACATGTTAAAGACTACTTATTTCATTCAGCTGCTGTATTTTAAAATTACCCATAACTCGGCACCATGTCTTTGGCAATGTGCAATGCAATTGACTCTGTAACTACCTTCAAGCTTCTTTATTGTCAAATGAAAAACAGAAAATTATTCCACTCGTGTTATTCATCTGATAGCACAATCACACATCACTGTTTTGAAAAAATAGTCACCAGAAGCTGCCGTGGTAGAACAGTTGTAGAGCGCTGGCCTCACAGTTCTGAGGACTGGGATTCAAATCCCGATCCCCCCTGTTAGGTGTTTGGATATTCTCCGTGTGCCTGCGTAGTTTTTTTTTTTTGGCACTCTGGTTTCCTCCCACATCCCTACTACATGCATTAACTAAATACTCTAAATGGCCCCTAGGTGTGATTGTGAGTGCAACTGTTGTCTGTCTCCATGTGACCTGTGATTGGTGGGCAACCAGTTCATGGTGTAGCCCGCGTCCTGCCCAATGATAGCTGAGATGGGCTCCAGCACCCCCACAACCCTTGTGAGGATAAGCGGGTGAGAAAATGGCTGGCTGACTATTCACCAGAAGCATTGAACAATTTGGTAAGTATCAGTACAAAGCCTCTTAAGTTGGGAATGCCAACTCTCTATGGTTGCAGCCATGTTGTTATGTTAGTGGAAGCAGTGTACGACACCGAGGAAGTACTTCAAACTGCGGAAACTGCAAAAAAAAGTAACACAGCCAAGCCCTTGTGTAAAGTGTGAATCATAATATAAGATACTTGATTTTGCAGAATTATGGTTCAAAAACAGTTAAACCTATTTCCACTGCATTTTGAACTGAACATTTTATTCTTTGCAATCCCAGTGGAAGATATTTGCCTTAACCCTCACCACATTTTCCATTAATTGCTCATTATAAGAGCAGTGTGTTTTACCTTCCCCTTTTCTGTAAGAATCTGCTTGTAGTGTAGCCAGCCCTCCTTGCAGATGTCACTGAAAGAGAGGTTTCCTAGTTCCAAGGTGGAATGGTGCTTAGACTGTGCCTCCTCCTGGGCTTTCAAGTTCTCAAGAGACCAACACACAATAATGTATATCTATCAAAACACTTGTGCCAGGTTGAAATGAAAGAATGAAAAATACAGTTTTATCAACTCACCTCATCAATGAAAAAGCTCCTGACTCTTTTTGGTAGTTTCCTACAAGACACAATATACAAGTTAAATCTTGTGGTTAATCCTCTTACTGTGGCCAAGGTCAATTACAACTGTTTTACAGACACCATATTAGTTAAAAGTAATGGTTTGTTTCTCTTTATTCTGCATGGCTTAATCAGTGTACTCAGCCTAACTTACAAAACTACATGTTTTATGAGAGATGTGTTACGATTTTTTTTTTCTATTTGTGACACTTTTGGGCACTTAACCCTAGAGAACCCATGAGGTCACATATGACCCAGTGTAATTAAGGGCCCACTGTATAAACACAATGCACCACAGTTACTCTTTTTACCCTTAAAGCCCCACGTCCCATATGTGTCTAGATTAAATGCATTGCTTATTTGGTGGTTAAGGCCCACTGGGTCATATGTGACCCATTATCTAAACCGGAGGTAAACTAGTAATTTTTTCCAAATGTGATGTTTTTGTGTTCCTTTTATGCTAAGTGATTAATTTAGTTAGTACACAAAATTTTAAAAGATGATTAGGATGTCTTGGGTTCTGTAGGGTTAAACATGCCCTAGGTCAAAATGACCCAGAAACATAATTGTAAAAATAGGTTTGGAGACGTGAACATTTTAAATCTAAACTCATCATACATGTCAACACTGTATGTAATATTGAACCACATTACATTATTACATTGGAAAAAAAACACAAATTTGAGTGCAACAACAAAACATTTCAAGCTTTTAAAGTCTCACGTCTACCCTTACATGAAAACATGGCCCTCTTCTTTGAAGGTGTTAAGACCCTCATCACAAGACTTGGATCTCTCAGTACTAATGGCCAGCAGATTAGAAGAGCGGCATCCTTTGCCTGAAAATATAAAAAAAAAAGTATGATGTGTGAAATGACACTAACCAAATACAATTATATTGAATGGTATTAAAATGAATTTTTACAAAATACAGATTTATCGTTCCCACATCCTGCCCTGTGATTGACTGGCAACCAGTTCAGGGTGTACCCTACCTCCCGTCCGATGACAGCTGGGATAGGCTCCTGCACTCCTGTGACCTTCGTGAGGATAAGCGGCTGAGAAAATGGATGAATGGATTCCCACATGCGTCTGCATTTCACGTTAACAATTTTGCACAGTTCATAATCCATCCATTTTCTCAGTCGCTTATCCTCAAGGTTTTCAGGCACGAGGGGGACGACACCCTGGTTGCCAGCCAATGGCAGGTCATACATAAACAAACAACCATTCACTCACACTGAAGGGCAATGTAGTCTTCAATCAATGGACATTTTTGCAATGAATCCAGAGTACCCGTAGAAAACCTACATAGGCACAGGGAGAACCTGCAAAGAACGCACAGGCGGGGCCGGGATTTGAACCCTGATCCCGAGAACTGTGAGGCAGATGCTGTAACCTGCACTTTAGGTTGTCATCCATCCATCCATCAATTTTCTGAGCCGCTTATCCTCATGTGGGTCGCGGGAGTGCTGGAGCCTATCCCAGCGGTTATCGGGCAGGAGGCAGGGTGCACCCTGAATTGGTTGTCATCAAAGGGCACACGGAGATGGAGACAGACAACAGTTGTACTCACAATCACACCTAGGTTATATTCTGGAAAAGGGTGATTTGATTTTACTTAATTTGAACATTTGATTGGTTGTACATGATTTAAATCTGATAAAATGACAATTTTTGAAAAGGGAAATTTTACTTTTTTTTTTTAAAAAACCACACTTACCACACTTTCATCGTGTCCAACTAAAGTACATGTTCAAATGAATGAATGAAGAAGATGTTTTTTATTCTAGTAATTTTATAGTCTTCTTGAACATCACACAGTGTCATGTTGGAGGTTGACACATTATTTAGTTTGAGTGTTGATCTCCATCACCAACATGGCCGACAAATACTGATGATATGATCAAAAACTATCACTTAAGAAAAGGTCGGCTTGTTTACAATGCCCATGATTTTGTCAGACACTCAAGGGACACAAAATTAAGACAAAAATCTAATTAACAAAGTCAAAACACAAACCTATAAAGGGAAAAGAGGACAGGGAATTGTATGCCTTCCGTGCCAGGCTGGCACTTTTGCTGCAACTGGAGCTAGGACCACCAGAGATAGGTGAGGGACTTTCATGTCGTGTCTCAATTGACTGGGGACTTCTAATAATTTCAGCAAGTTTTCTGCGACCCACTGGCTGTTTTAGAGAGATTGGGAAAATGACATCGCTACTGCGGCCCAAATAGTCCTCCCTTGGAAGGAGGGTGGGAGTCCATTGTCGTTGTGTCACTATTTCATCTTCATTGTTGGCAGCACTGCATCTGCTTTCTGGACTGCGGGTCAAGTGTAGGCCACAGTTTCTTGATTGTCGTAAATTCTGTGAATGTTCGGGGAGACTGCATGTTTCGTGGAACATTGATTGGCTGCTATTTTTGTAACCCACAAACTCATCAGCCACTCCCCTTTTATGTGTTTCTGCTACTGGCTGAAATGATTGCTTCCCAGCAGAAGTGACTGTGGAGGACACTGTTAAAGGGAATGTGCTTTTGATTTTGTGCTCACACTCTCCTGAAGTGTTCTGATGCTTTTGTTGTTTAAATTTTGAAGAATTGTCTGAGCACAATTGGACAGTTGCAGAGGCTTTTTCTAGAGTTTCAATTGAACGGCTATAGTTATATTCATACTTTGCATATGCTGCCAGCAAACTCTCTGAGCATGACATGTCACTCAATTCTTGAAGCAAGTACGAATCATGAGCATGATGATGACACAAAACGGTTTCTTGCCTTTTAGTCTCTGGAGACAGAATGGCAGCATATTTAGGCCCAGGGCACAATTCCTGGACTGCTAAACAAACTTGAGGAGCACATCTGCGGCAAGGGGGCAGGTGCTCAGCAACCTCAGCTTGGCAGCTATACCAGTCTGACAATGATTGGTGACAGACGGAATAATTATGGCTGCGATTAGAGGCTGGCAGGCCGATTTTACGTGATGGAGGCTTATTTGCCAAGGCTATGGCAGCATTATGGTTAGCAAAGTGAAAGTTGAGTGCACTAATGGCTGAGGACGAGCAGCCAGAGTGTCGCACCATTGTGACGAAGTTATCTCTGGCATCCTCAGGTGATCTTGTACAGTTGCTTGTTGAAGCAACAACATGGTGGTTGTCCATTAGTGAAGGTGTACTGATGGGTCTGCATTGGCAGTCATCAAAGGCACTATGAAGTTTGTGGCTTAGCTGTGAAGCAATGGAGCTGGGATTGGTGGAACAATAATGAAGCAGGGGCTCATGGAGGTCATCGTCCTTGACTAAAAATGTGCCATTGTCTCTCAAGCAGGTCTCCTGGGAGTACACCTAAGGACAGACAAAAGTGAAGGCATAACGTAAGTCGAGAGGGTTCTATGGCAAACGCTCATTCAAAGGGCATTGAAGCAAAATCTAACGTAAAACTAGCGCCTACACCTATCTATACTGGCTTCCACCCAAAGTGAGACTAGTTATTTATATTTTGCTCTGAGAAAAAAATAAAATGCACAAAAACTAAAATAAAGGCAAGTGATGATAACTGATGAAAAGTGAACTGTTGATTAGTGGCCCTGCTAAACAGCCATTTGTTTAAGGACACCAACCTGAGTTTGGACAAGATCAGTTAGAAAAATATCTTGATGTTATACAGTATTTGACTCAATTCCTTTCAAAAGCACGTAAGGAATATTATCAAAATTGTTTTTTTTTTTTTTCCTCTTCACAGTATTGCCAGTATCCGAACCCATCTGCTAGTGACAGAGGGATAATAGTCTATAAATGTATTAAGTCTTGCCTTGACTATTGTTGTGTAATGCTTGCTGGTTGTCCCATGTCTAGTATTAAAAGCTTCCCATCTGTACAGTTAGATTTTTGATGAGGACGACAAACTTTGATCATCATATTTTAATACTAACCAACTTGCTCGGGCTCCTGGTCCACTTGAGATGTAATTTAAAGGTTTTATTACTTACTCCACTAGAAAGAAGTCTGCAGGCTCTAGAGCATTTTCTATTCGGACCCCAGTACTCTGGTCTACCTGACACACAGATAGAGTATTAAAGTTGCTACCTGAATACCTAAATCTTTAAATGCCGACTTAAGACTTATTTTCACACTTTGGTATTTACTTAAAGTACAAATTAAGTCTGTTTCACTAATCCTTCCCCGTCCTCTCCTGCTCTGAGAGAGCGCTGTGTGACAATGATTGAATCTGAGACTTGCTCTATGGATTCTTCACTTACCAACTGCAACAAGATCTGAGGTGGACCACTTCCCCAGAGTCATTATTATGGGGAATTATGCTCTGACAGGCCTGAGGCAGACTCAATCTCCCAAAGGTGTTCACCTTCGACGCCTCATCTCAGACTCATGCCATCTTAATGAACATTGTAGAGTGCCATACGAAGTGATAAATATTGCCAAATTGACATACATTGCAGTTTGGTCATTTTTTTTCCAACATTAGGTTTTTCCTTGCCTGATAGGTGGGTTTACAGTAGGTTAGGGGATGTTATCCAGCTTTGCCAACCATGGCCCTGTGAAGTCCTTTGAGAGTATTTTGTGATTAAGATCTCAAAGAAACTTTACTTGATAAGAATGACAAATATGATTTATGCTAGTAATCATAGAATTTGAACACTGTTAATTGTGTGATAGACTTTGGAAACAGACCACAATAATAAACACAGTGTTCTTTTTTTCCCGACTTTAATTCTTTCACCACCAAGCATCTAACTCAATTTACCTGTGTGTCAAATACTGTAAATGTTTCCCATTTAAACAAATTTACATGCCTATCAGTTAAAAAAACATTTTTAGTTACAGTTTCTTCATGAAGACAAATAACACTCTTTTATAAAACATGATAAACAAATTGTTTCATAAAGCCCAGTTGTAAATGTAACCGGTTGTCCCATTCAATAAACATCTGAAACTGTGTTGGCAACTGTCGCTCTCCTTGCCCATTTGCTTCACTTTTTTTAATACTTACTAGATGCCTGGCAGAGCACCACCAGGGATTAATCTGGCATCTGGTGATGTCCATGCATTATGGACGTTTTGCTGTAATCGACTGCAAATCATTTGCAACCTAGTATTCAAAAGTGAAAATTGTATGTATTAATTTGCTAATTTGTCCCAGACGAAACCCTTAATAAGTGTGAGGTATACATACAAACTTCTAATTCCTATACTCTTCGTCTGATTTGGATGTAAATGCTTTCAAATTAAAAATGATAATCTACAGTTAAAGTGCACCTTGTTCATTTCATATCCATTGTGGTGACCAAAAATATGAAAATTGCGTCAATGTCCCAAAATAAATGGACCCAACTGATTCTTCTGTTGTTGTTTTTTTTAAACTTGTGCATTGTGACTTCAAACACAGTATTTGGAGTAAATATGAACAAAGAACTATTGTCCTTGTGGTAGTTTCATCCAGATTATTGTGACACATAATGATACACAAAAAGTGAGAAGGAAATAAAACAAAATAAATACTCACACTTACGAACTGCAGTACATCTTCATTTTTTGGCATTACAGAGACCTCCAAATTATTTACACTGCAACACAGGCACAGTATCAACATCAATAGATTATAATTAATCTGCACAGGGTGTCCACTTACCTGTTTTGAATGAGTCTAACCACCTGAGAGTAGGTTTTTCCTATGACACTCTCTCCATTCACTTTCACTAGCCTGTCGCCTGAGATGCACACACACAGACACAGACACACACACACACACACACACATATGCATATGCACACACACACACAAACACACATATCACTTCTAGAAATTGTTTTTAAAAGTTTGTGATTCGTAATTTACCTTGAATGTACTTGTACTGTGTACTTTTACATGAATATAAAAATATCTACTACTGTAGGCTCATTTTGCCATAGATGTACATTGCTCTGCCCGCCTCAGTGGTGAGGGTGGTCAATTTTCCACTGTCTCGCTCATTGCAAAAAACTGTTATCACTAATTGCAGAAACACCAAAAGCATTATTCAGGAAATACGCTAACAAGCAACACGAAGGTGGAAGAGGGGAATTTAGGAATTTATCTGAAACTGTTCTACACATAGTAAAAGTAAGATATTCAGAAAAACTTTTGACTTAACTAATTGCATACAATGTAAATACAGTGGGACTTCGGACAACAATTTAATAGATGTCGTAGGCGCAGTACGGTCTAGTGTGCCTGCCTACACATCGAGTGTGAAGTTAAATAGCCAAGTAAATTTTTTGATATCTGCCAATTTCTGAAAAAGTCTCAGTGAGTAAGTTTTACAAATTGAATCAAATAGAACCTGCAGCATGTTTAAGGACGTAAAAAAACACTTTTTTTATCATTAAAATATAATCCTCCATCTTAAAACATTGAGCACAACAAGCACATAAAAGGCTTAAGATATAAAAATCTGTCCACAGCCTGTACATCTTGAGATTGACTCAGAAGAAAAAAATCTCTGTGATGACTTAATTGATTAGTAATATTTTAGAGTCCTTTACCAGTACACAGGCCAGCTTGATGAGCAGGGCTATTTTCTTGAACGCTCTTCACAAAAATGGTGTCCATTGCCTCCAAATGAGACTTCTGAGTACCTATGTTAAGCACACATGAACATTCACTTACGTTTATGGCTAGTGAGCGTGAAATAAAACCAGAAGTGTTAGTTTGATAAACAGTTTGATCCAGAATTGTTTCAATGATGACATTTCTAGTCTTGTTGGCTTGGGCATAAGATGGATGGCATTAAAATTTCATGAGATGGGGGGGAAAAATATAGTAGATAATTTAGAATATATGTTGGAGATACATACTTATTTGAGAGAACTGTAATTTGTAACCCACATGATGCTACAGGGTGTTAGATGTTTTGATTTGTAGTGATGTTTACTGGACATTTGTGTGTGTGTGTGTGTGTGTGTGTGTGTGTGTGAGTGAGTGAGTGAGTGAGTGAGTGAGTGAGTGAGTGAGTGAGTGAGTGAGTGAGAGTGAGTGAGTGAGTGAGAGAGAAAGAGAGAGAGAGAGAGAGAGAGAGAGAGAGAGAGAGAGAGAGAGAGCTGGGACTCTGCAGGCGTGTGGAAACGCAGTGTGAGCAGTTGCTAGTGTACAGTTAACAAGTTTAGTGAGGGCGACCAGGGAAAAGTAATGTTTACGAGAGGACCCATTGATTGTGAGTACTTAAAGAATCTAATGAAGCTTTCCGAGGAGCAAACCAGTGCTCCGTACCATTGTTGATCCTGCCACTAAGGCGTCTCCCCTGCGTTCCCTGACCATGGTCAACTGACGGTTCCAGGAAAGATTAACAAAGGTTTCATAATTAACGATTCAAGTAAATACGTGTACTGTTGTAATCTTTGTCTCAAATGTATAAATACTATTTACATGTTTAATTATTCTGGTACCCAGATAAACATACATGAAAATTCCCGGGCTGTGTTTGGGTCGTGGGTTATGGTTAGGTTGTGTGTGTGTGTGTGGGGGGGGGGGGGATACTACTTCGCAGTTTTTCCCATTTTGCAGAGGGTTCTGGTCCCCATTAACTGCAAAAAACAAGAGATTACTATTCTGTTCTCTTCATCCCAGACAGAGAAAGAGACTTGAAATTGGTGGATATTGTAAAGGACATGTTGATGAAGGAAACAGGAGCGATGAAGAAGGGATGGCTAAGTACGGCATTTAGCAAAGAAACAGTGAGGGGCAGATGGTGGTAGACTTTGCAAAAATGATGGAATTGGCAGTGGTGAACACTTATTTCCAGAAGAGGAAGGAACATAGGGGGACCTACAAGAGTGGAGGTAGAAGCACACAAGTGGATTAAATTTTGTGCAGACGATGTAATGTGAAGAAGGTTACTGACTTTTAGGTAGGGTAGATGAGAGTGTAGCTTGACCACATAGGATGGTGGTGTATAAAACGACTGGTTGATGGGGAGGAAGATTAAGACAAAAGTAGAGCAGAGAACCATGTGCTGGAAGCTGAGAAAGGAAGTATGTTGTGCAGCCTTTTTGAAAGAGGTGAGACAGGCTCTCAAGAGACAGGTGTAGCTCTTTGAAGACTGGACTACTACAGTCAATGTGCTCAGTGAGACCGGCAGGAGAGTACTTGGTGTGTCTTCTGGAAGGAAAGGGGAGGAGACTTGGTGGTGGAACACCAAAACATAGGTCATACGAGGAAAGAGCTTAGTGAAGAAGTGGGGCACTGAAAGGACTGAAGAGATGTGAAAGGAATGCATTGAAATGTGACGTAGGGAAAAGGTAGAGGTGGTGTAGGCTAAACAAGAGGGTGGACAACATGTACACCAGGTTTGACATGAAAGAAGGAGAAAAGGTTCTCTACAAGTTGGCCAGACAGAGGAATAGCAATAGGAATGATGTGCAACAGGTTAAGTGATTCAGGGGAGAGATGGAAATGCGTTGACTGGTGCCAGTAGTGTGCTAAATAGATGGAAAGAATACTTTGAGAAGTTGCTGAACAAAAAAAAAGAGAGAAGGAAGAAAAAAAAAAAGAGTAGTGTGATGGACCAGGAAGTGGCAATGCTTCGTAAAGGAAAAATTAGAAATGGAAACGCAGTTGGTCCTGATGACATACTTGCAGGTGTACAGAAGAAATTTGGAGAGGTGGCTGTGGCGGTTTTGACCAACTTAGTCAACAGAATAGTAGCAGGTGAGAAGATGCCTGAAGAATGGAGGAAAAGTTTGGTGGTTTCCATTTTTTAAAGAACAAATGAAAAGTGCAGAGCTGTGGGAACGATAAAGGAATACATTTGTTGAGTCATACAGTGAAGTACGTACAGTGACGAGAAAGAGTAGTAGAGGCTAGACTCGGGACAGAACTAAGTATCTGCGAGCAACAGTATGGTTTCATGCCTACAAAGAGTACCAAAGATGGCATTATTTGCATGGAGGATGCGCTTGGGAAAGTACAGAGGTCAGATGGAGCTAAATTTTGTCTTTGTGGACCTAGAGAAAGCCTATCACAGTGTAGTAAGAGAGGAATGTGGCACTGTATGCGTAAGTCTGGTTTGGCGGAGAATTTTTTTGAATATCACAGGACATGTATGAGGGCAGCAAAACAGTGGTGAGCTGGGCCGTAGGTGTGACAGAAGAATTTAAGATGGAGCTGGGACTGCATCCGGGATCAGATCTGAGACCCTTCCTGTTTACCATGGTAACGGATAGGATGACAGATTAGGTTAGACTGGAATCCCCTTGGACCATCATGTTCTCAGATAACATTGTGATCTGCAGTGAAAGCAGGGAGCAGGTGGAGGAACAATTAAAAGATGGAGGCATGCACTGGAAAGGAGAGGAATGAAGATTAGATGAAGTACAACTGAATATATGTACATGAATGAGAGGAGTATATGGGGAAGAGTGAGGCTCCTGGGAGAAGAGGTATCGAGGGTGAATGACTTCAAATACTTGGGGTCAACAATCCAGAGCAATGGTGAGTGTGGTAAGGAAGTGAAGAAATGGGTCCAGGCAGGTTGGAACAGCCAGGTGTCTGGTGTGTTATGTGACAGAAGAGTCTCTGCTAGGATGAAGGGCAAAGTTTATAAAACAGTGGTGAGGCCAGCCATGATGGATCAAACTTTGTGGAAGACCGCATGATCAACTGAATCCATAAACCGGAACAGATATGTTTGCACGAAGGTAAGCCCAATATTTGATTTTCAATATATGTCTCATATAAATTAATTAGCAATTCTTCGCTTGCATAACATAGCTACGTGTGAATGATTGACACACTTGATCTGTGTTGAGCAATATTTTGCGATGATCTGACTGCACAAACGTGTCTCTGTTCGGCGGCTCCCGAGCTAAGCTAAACCGGACTAGCGAGTCCTAAAAGCCTTCGACGTGCACCGAGACACCAAGACTGAAGGAAGGATGTTTGAGGACACTATAAAGTAGTGATTGTCGTACTCGGTCGGGACTTACGTAGGTTCGGCACTAATTCAAGAATAATTATTGAGGGGAGCGCGTGATGTTACAGAAAGAAAACGAGAGAAACAACTCGTAAATCAAGGCTCGCCTTCTTCTTTTCCTTCATACGGTGGTTCACAAACGGCTATACAGATACACATACAGATTCTGCACACAAGTGTGATAGGTAACACAAAAATAGGAAACTGTCAATGACGAATTCGTCTTTGGGTTATAATATATTATATTATGTGGCTTCTCGGTCTTCCTCTGACTTTGGAAAGATCTCGCGCTAATATCAATGGTTTCTCCGTCGATATGCATGTAAATACCATTGAAATACCGCTGAAATACTTCAAGCCCTGTTGTCTGCTTTTCAACGATATTTCACTATTCGCTAAGAATGCGAGTGAGAAATCAGCTGGTAAATCGGACAATTTCGCTCTAGTCTTTTCTTCCTGCGCCACCATTTTTGCTAATTGTTTGTCTGAGGTTAGCACACGTGGGGTGACGTAACTTCAGGAGGCGTGGTTAAGTGCCCTGTACGGAGGGGTCAATTCTCTAGGAGTGAGCAGGTTGGATAGGATGAGAAATGAGCTCATGAGAGGAACAGCCAAAGTTGGATGTTTTGGTGACAAGGTTCGAGAGAGCAGACTTCAATGGTTTGGAAATGTCCAGAGGCGAGAGTGTGAGTATATTGAGAGAAGGGTGTTGAGGATGGAGCTGCCAGGCAAAATAGCGAGAGGAAGACCAAAGAGAAGGTTGATGGATTTTGTGAGGGAACATAAGTGACATTTGTGACATATCCGGCTAATCTCAAAATGATTTATTGCCTACGACATATTTAGCTCCTAAAAATGATTGATTGTCTAAGAGGTCATCCCGCGTCACACAGCCGGTGCACGTTTGTTAACGTTACTTGTTCGGGACATGTGCCAGCTGATTTAACATGCATTGACAAGGAGTAGCATTCGTTAACATCTCATCTGTTGAAAAACAAGGTGAGCTCATGTTTCCTGCCGTTGTTGCGGTGTGAAATCATGTTCGGGGTGTCTGTAGTCACAAAGGAAAGTGATGGGTTGTCATCTCGTCAAAAAAAAAAAAAAGTCATTTACCGGCGTACCTGTGACTAGGTTGCTTTCTGACCCTGTCCCGCGTTGGAGTTGTTCGGGTTTTACATCATATGTGGGGGTATTTGTTGTAACAAGGGAAAATGATGGGTTGTTGTCTAGTCAAGAAAAAATATCTTTTGCAGTCATACATGAAACTAGTTTGCTTTGGGGTGCTGCGAAAGTTGCAAAAGGCAATGGACTGCCCATCAATATTTTTTTCCCACGGGTCTTAACATATCAGGATTGTATTCCGACAAGACCATTGTTTCTGTCTCAAGGCTTTTATCAAAACAGAGATGCGGAGGTGGCAACACTCTCAATCATAAATATGTCACATGTGCACTGACAATATTTAAAAGAACATGTCTGTCTCCTCGAGCATCACCTTACCGTGGTGGAGGGGTTTGTGTGTCTCGATGATCCGAGGAGCGAAGTTGTCTGGGGCTTCATGCCCCTGGTAGGGTCACCCATGTCAAACAGGTCCTAGGTGAGGGACCAGACAAAGTATGACTCGAAAACCCCTATGATGACTACAAAAATTGGATCTTGGTTTCCCTTGCCCGGACGTGGGTCACCGGGGCTCTGGCTCTGGAGCCAGGCCTGGAGGTGGGGCTCGAAGGCGAGCGCCTGGTGGCCGGGCCTGTACCCATGGGGCTCAGCCGGGCACAGCCCGAAAGGGTAATATGGGTCCCCCATCCCATGGGCTCACCACCTGTGAGAGGGGCCATAGGGGTCGGGTGCAGTGTGAGCTGGGTGGTGACCTTAGCGATCCGATCCCCGTTTACAGAAACTAGCTCTAGGGACATGGAATGTCACCTCTTTGGCAGAGAAGGAGCCCGAGTTGGTGCGTAAGGTCGAGAAGTTCCGACTAGATATTGTCGGACTCGCTTCTACGCACCACTTGGGTTTTGGCACCACTCCTTTTGAGAGTGGTTGGACTCTGTTCCACTCTGGAGATGCCCACGGGGAGAGACACCGAGCTGGTGTGGGTATACTTATAGCCCCCAGGTTCGGGGCCTGTACATTGGGGTTTACCCCAGTGGATTCGAGGGTAGCCTCCCACCGCCTGCAGGTAGGGGGATGGGTCCTGACTGTTGTTTGTGCTTATGCACCAAATAGCAGTGCAGAGTACCCACCCTTTTTGGAGTTCTTAGAGGGAGTGCTGGAGAGCGCCCCCTCTGGCGAGACCATCATTCTGCTGGGGGACTTCAATGCCCAAGTGGTTAATGACAGTAAGACCTTGAAGGGCATGATTGGGAAGAATGGCCCCCGCGATCAGAACTCGAGTGGTTTTCTGTTATTGGACTTCTGTGCTCATTACAGATTGTCCATAACAAACACAATGTTCAGGCATAAGGATGTTAACGTGTTTACTTGGCACCAGGACACCCTAGGTCGCAATTCGATGATCAACTTTGTGGTCCTGTCATCGGACATGCGACCGCATGTAATGGACACTCGGGTGAAGAGAGGGGCGGAGCTGTCAACTGATCACCACCCAGTGGTGAATTGGCTCCCATGGTGGGGGAAAATGCCAGTCCGACGTGGCAGGCCCAAACGTATTATAAGGGTCTGCTGGGAACGGCAGGCAGATTCCCCAGGCAGAAGGAATTTCAACTCCCACCTCCGAAAGAACTTTGCTCACATCCCTGAGGAGGCAGGGGACATCGAATCCGAGTGGACGATGTTCTGCACCTCCATTGCTGAGGCGGCTGACCGGAGCTATGGCCGTAAGGTGGTCGGTGCCTGTTGTGGCGGTGGGCATTTCTGGCCTGTGGGACTCCCGAGGCAGCTGATAGGTATCAGGTTGCCAAGGAGAATGCAGCTTCGGTGGTTGCTGAGGCAAAAACCCGGGCGTGGGGGGAGTTTGGTGAGGCCATGGAGAACGACTCCAGGACGGCTTCAAGGAAATTGTGGTCCACTGTCCAGCATCTCATGAGTGGGAAGCAGTGCACCGTCAAGACTGTGTACAGTGGGGACGGGGCACTGCTGACCTCAACTCGGGATGTTGTGAGTCATTGGGGAGAATACTTCGAACATGCCTTCCCACGAGAAACCTGAGTCTGGGTGCTCTGAGGCGGGCTCTTCTATCTCTGGGGTTGACGTCACCGAGGCGGTTAGAAAGCTCCTTGGTGGCAGGGCCCCGGGGATGGATGAGATTTGCCCGGAGTTCCTAAAGGATCTGGATGTTGTGGGCTGTCCTGGTTGACACGCCTCTGCAACATCGCGTAGACATCGGGGACAGTGCCTCTGAATTGGCAGACTGGGGTGGTGGTGAGCGGAGGGTGTGTTCCAACTATAGAAAGATCAAACTCCTCAGCCTCCTTGGTAAGGTCTACTCAGGGGTACTGGAGAGGAGGGTCCATAGGGAAGTCACGTATTGGATTCAAGAGGTGCAATGTGCTTTTCGTCCTGGCCGTGGAACAGTGGACCAGCTCCACACCCTCGGCAGGATCCTCAAGGGTGCATGGGAGTTCGTCCAACCAGTCTACATGTGTTTTGTGGACTTGGAGAAGGCATTCGACTGTGTCCCTCAGGTAGTCGGGAGTATGGGGTACCGAATCCCCTGATACAAGCTGTTAGGTCCCTGTACGACCGCTGTCAGAGTTTGGTCCGCATTGCCGGAATAAGTCGAACTTGTTTCTGGTGAGATTTGGACTCCGCCAAGGCTGCCCTTTGACACCGATTTTCTTCATAATTTTTGTGGACAGAATTTCTAGGCGCAGCTGAGGCGTAGAGGGTGTCCAGTTTGGTGGCCTCAGCATCGCATCTCTCCTCTTTGCAGATGATGTGGTTCTGTTGGCTTCATCAAGCCGCGATCTCCAGCTCTCACTGGAGTGATTCGCAGCCGAGTGTGAAGTGGCTGGGATGAGCATCAGCACCTCCAAATCCGAGGCTATGGTCCTCAGTCAGAAAAGGGTGGCGTGCCCTCTCCAGGTCAGCAATGAGATCCTTCCCAAAGTGGAGGAGTTCAAGTATCTTTGGGTCTTGTTCACAAGTGAGGGAAGAATGGAGAGGGAGATCGACAGACAGATCGGTGCAGCGTCTGTAGTGATGCAGAATTTGAATCGGTCAGCCATGGTAAAGAGGGGGGTAAGTCAAAACGTGAAGGTCTCAATTCACCAGTAAATCTACGTTCCTACCCTCACCTATGGGCATGAGGTGTGGGTTGTGACCGAAAGAATAAGATCCCGGATACAAGCGACCGAAATGAGTTTCCTCCGCAGGGTGTCCAGGCTCTTCCTTAGATATAGGATGAGAAGCTCGGTCATCCAGAAAGGGCTCAGTGTCGAGCCGCTACTCCTCCGCATTGAGAGGAGGCAGATGAGGTGGCTGGGGCATCTGATTCGGATGCCTCCTGAACGCCTCCCTGGTGAGGTGTTCCGGGCATGTCCCACCGAAAAGAGACCCCGAGGAGGACCCAGGACACGCTGGAGAGACTATGTCTCTAGAAGAGCTGGAAGAAGTGGCTGGGGTAAGGGAAGTCTGGGTATCCCTGCTGAAGCTACTTCACCCACGACCCGACCCGGAAAAGCTGTTGATAATGGATGGATGGATGGATGCAAATCAAAAAAAAAAATCTGAAAACATCGTTTCGGCAAAAGTTACATCTCAGATGTACTCTTATGGGGGCTCTTAACATATCGACACTGTATTCCCACAAGACCACTGTTTCTCTCTCAAGGCTTTAATCAGAATCAGCTTTACTGCCCAAGTGTACAAAAATACACAAGAAATTTGTCTCCAGCAGTTGGTGCCTCCCTGGTACGACATTCAGAATAAAGAACAAAGTAACAAGAATAAAGAACAAGAGACATTCTGTTGATAGCAACACTATGAAACATAAATATGTCACAAGACACATGTGCGCTGACAATATTTTTAAAAAACGTGTCTGGAAACCTGATTACGGCAATAAAAAAATATCTGAAACCATCATTGTGGCTTAGGTAACATCCTGAGGTCTTAACATAGTATTTTATCCCACAACACTGTCGTTTCCATCTCAAGGCTTATATCAAAACACAGATGCAGCTGGGAACGTGTATGTTTTTTACGTTATGTTGTGTGGTTTTTTTCACCCTCATGCTACTGGTCGTGTAATATAAATAATTAAAGTTACTAGAAACAATTTGTTTTCTGTATCTCGTGAAGATACAGAGTCTGATCATCTCATGTTTTAGCTCTACATTCTCATTAACCAGGATAAAAGCCTGTGACTGTGTCTACAGGCGTTTACATTGACACCTTTCTGGATGGAACTTTAATGGGCACTCTAGCTGTTCTAAATCCTAGAAGACTCTGGACCCTTGCACAACTGTGAGTTGTGACAACTGTGATTTCTTATAAGAAAAAAGTTCCCTGTGAACTGTCTATTGTTCTTCAATCTTCTAAGTTTGCTCTGTTCTTCGTACTCAACATGTATGTCGTACTCAGGCGCCAACAACTATTGTAGACAAATTCCTTGTGTGTTTTTTCAAACTTGGCCAATAAAGCTGATTCTGATACATTCCAAAATGTAAATTTTAGTTTCAGGAAGCATGTTTTTTTCCAAGTAGGGATGTTTCAAGTTTGCGTGTATGTGTGCAATGCAATGATGCACATGTTAGTATAATTTTCCTCCATTTGTAAAATTTACAGCCACCCACCAAAGTCACAGGTCCCACTAGTCTTCAAAAACTGAGATCGTGACACATATGAAAAGACCCCAGCGATGGAAACACGCAGACCACAGGTACCCACTCTAACTAGTCCGACCTCGGAGGACATACAATATTATAATAATATTAGAATACATTGTTATTAATAATATGTAATATTATTACTAAAAGAACTTCCATCCATCAATTTTCTTAGCTGCTTATCCTCACAAGGGTCACGGGGAGTACTGGAGCCTATCCCGGCTGTTAAGGGACAGGAGGGGGGTACACCCTGAACTGGTTGCCAACCAATTGCAGGGCACATGGAGACAGACAACCGTCGCACTCACAATCACATGTAGGGGGAATTTAGATTGTCCAAATAATGTTGTATGTTTTTGGGATGTGGGAGGAAACCAGAGTGCCCGGAGAAAACCCAGGCTCGCACGGGGAGAACATGCAAACTCCACACAGGCGGGTCCGCAATTGAACCCGGGACCTCAGAGTGAGGTCAACGCTTTACCAGCTGATCCACCATCCCGCCGCTAAAAGAACTCCTCATTGATGAACAGTGTGACCGGGTCCACACAGCACTTCCAGAAGTCCAGGATGATTTCCTTCATCTTTGTGGTGTTCAGTGTAAGGTTGTTTGCTGTACACCACTTTGACAGATTTACAATCTCATACCTGTAGGGATTCTCATTCTCTCCTTTTAAAATGAGCCCGCTCACGGTGGAATGATCATTATGGTACTTGATAATGGAGTTGCTGGGATTGGCTGGGATTCAGTTATATGTGTACAGTGAGTATAGGAGAGGGCTCAGTACACAACTTTGAGGGGACCCAATGCTGAGGGTGATTGAGGAAGGGAGGTGTGGGCCAAGTCTGACAGACTGTGGTCGGGAGTGAGAAGGTCTTTAATCCAGCAGAAGACGGAAGGAGATAGTCCAATGAAGGAGAGTTTGTCAACAAAATACCTGCGATGTTGGTATTCAAGGGTGAACTAAAGTCTATGTAGTAGTATCCTCACATAGTTCCCTTGGCGTTCCAGGTGGCTCAGTGCAGTGTGGAGAGTTACAGCGATTGCATCCTCGGTAGACCAGTTTTCTCTGTTGGCAAACTTGTAGGGTCAAGTGAGGGAGGAAGTGAGCCCCTTATGTGGCGTGGAACTAGCCCCTCAAAGCACTTCATGATCATAGGTGTGAGTGCAACAGGCCTGTAATCATTTATTTTTTTGGGACGGGGATGATTTTTGCACATTTCAAGCAGGAGGGAATGGTTGATTGTGGCAGCTGTTTAATATTTTTTTAAAAACACTGGTCAGCTGATCAGCACAGGGTTTCAGTACCTTCCCTGGCACTCCATCGAGGCCAGCAGCCTTCCTGGTGTTTACAGTCCTGAGCACACATCTCACTTCATGTTCCTGAAGTGTCAGTGTGCTGCTGATGGGAGGTGGTGGTGATGAGATTGAATTTGTTCTGTCAGTCTCAAAATGGGCAAAGAAAGGGTTGAGTTCCTCTGCCTGCAAGGCATCTGTGTTTCAGGCACATATCTTATTTCTGTTGTAGTTTGTGATGTGTTGTAATAACATTTTTTTGAGGTACTTTCTGTGAAGCACACCTCAATATTTCTTTTGTAGGCCACCTTGGCCGCTCTGATGCCTCTATTTAAGTCAGCTCTGGCAATGCTGTACTGTGCCTTGTCCCCTGACCTGAAAGCCGTGTTGCGGCGTCTCAGGGGTGCCTTAGTCTCTTGTGTCATCCAGGGTTTTTTGTTGGGGAAAAACTGGATCTGTCTATTGACAGTCACAGTGTATATCCTGTTTTTTTTTTTATATAGACAGATCAGTATCTGTGTGTTGCTGGAGGTTCTGGTGTTCAAACAATTGCCAAACAGTGCGTGAAAAACAGTGCAGCAGAGAGAGTGCATTCTTAGGCCATGTTGTAATTGTCTTTGTTTGTCTTTGTAGGGGAAAGTATGTGAGCGTGAGGATGATGGAAACATGATCGGATCCCGCAAGATGGGGGAGGGAGGTTGCCCTGTATGCATGTTTAATGTTGATGTAAACATGGTCAAGGGTTTCATCTCCTCTGGTGGGACACTTCACATACTGGGTGAATTTGGGTAGAACATTATTTAATCATGCTTGATTGAAGTCACCAACAACAATAAATCCTCCATTGGGGTGGGCGAGCTGCTGTTTGTTTAGAGTTCCAAGCAGACAGCTAAGTGCTGCGTTAATGTTAGCATCCGGCGGGATATATACAGCTACCACAATGACAACCGTTAGCTCCATCGGAAGATAAAAGGTTCTGCGCAAGACTGTAAGGAAATGTAACATGAGCCACAATGATGTGTTCAGAGTTTTGTTTTGTTTTTATTGCCGTAAGGAGGTTTTCAGACATATATATTTTAAATATTGTCAATGCACATGTGACATATTTATGATTCAGTGTTGCCACCTCCGCATCTGTGTTTCGATAAAAGCTTTGAGATGGAAACAATGGTCTTGTGGGAATACAATCATGATATGTTAAAACCCCCGTGAAAATAATACTGATGGACCGCCCATTGCCTTTCACACCACCCCACTGTGTGACCACCTGGATGACCCCCAAACACCTCAGTGCGGGCCATGGGAGCTTCTTACATGCACCATTGATGTGGGACAGGGTCAGAAAGCAACCTACAACCAACAGGTATGAGTGCAAATGATAATTTTTTTGACTCGATCACAACCCATCATTTTCCTTTTGTTACAATAGACATCCAGGAACATAATGTCACACCCCAACAACGCCAGGAAACATGAGCTCACCGTGTTTTCAGTGGATGCAACACTATTTTGTTCTGACAGAATCCTACTCCTTGTCAACGGATGCAAGATCAGCTGGCATGTGTCCCTACAAGTCACGTCAGCAAACACGTGTGCCGGTTGCATGACCCAGGATGACCTCTTGGACAATCAATCATTTCTGCAAGCCGCATATGTAAAAGGCAAAAAATCATTTTGACATGAGCCGGATATATCATAGGCTAGCAATCATTTTTAGATCAAAGCCCCATATGACATTATATCACGTCATTTTTTGATCAAAGCGGGCCTTTAAAACACTCGACTGTAGCAACTAGCAGCCCTTTAGTTTTGTTGCATTAATTAGTGTTAGGGTTGTGCAAATTCCAACTACATCTTGAGGCTACCTGAATGTGATTCCATCCATCGATTATCCAAGCTGCTTATCCTCACAAGGGTTACGGGAGATCCGGAGTCAGTTGAAAGGCGGAGTACACCCTGAACTGAGTGAGTGAGTGAGTGAGTGAGTGAGTGAGTGAGTGAGTGAGTGAGTGAGTGAGTGAGTGAGGAGTGAGTGAGTGAGTGAGTGAGTGAGTGAGTGAGTGAGTGAGTGAGTGAGTGAGTGAGTGAGTGAGTGAGTGAGTGAGTGAGTGAGTGAGAGTGAGTGAGTGAGTGAGTGAGTGAGTGAGTGAGTGAGTGAGTGGAGTGAGTGAGTGGAGTGAGTGAGTGAGTGAGTGAGTGAGTGAGTGAGTGAGTGAGTGAGTGAGTGAGTGAGTGAGTGAGTGAAGTGAGTGAGTGAGTGTGAGTGAGTGAGTGAGTGAGTTGAGTGAGTGAGTGAGTGAGTTAGTGAGTGAGTGAGTGAGTGAGTGAGTGAGTGAGTGAGTGAGTGAGTGAGTGAGTGAGTGAGTGAAGGCATGCAAAGCAAGTTTTTTTTAGTTTGACCTGCACAGGTATGTGGTACAGAAAAAAATGACATCATCCATTATAAAGTGTTGAATTGATTGTGCTCGCCTAAACCGTCGACTACAAAAAAATCTCATGTTGTTCAATCCCTAGCATGCTTTTATGTGTGAGTGAACAGTATGAGGCTATGCGCCCATCTTGTGCCCCTGAAAAGCCAGTGATTTAAACATCTTTCTATACATTTCAACATTACAAATGAACATTTGTGTTGAAAAAAATGGCACTCACATGTGTTAATTGCATTTCCATTCTCTTCATCCTTTGAAAGGAACAGAGTAGGTTAAACGAAGATTAAAACATTTCTTCAAAGTTAAAATACAGTGGAACTTCTATCGAACAGTCTAATAGGAGTGAAGAGTCGTCTGATAGTCGTGTCCATTAATTTTAAGCAGTTTTTATCGAGGCCTAAAAATATCCAGAGTTGTAAAAAATTACTGTACATAAATATTTTTAAAATGTTTTAGTTGACAAACTTAGTATCAAACAATGTTGTGATTGTCTATACTAGGGGTGGGCAAATTAAAGCCCATGGGCCACATCCGCCCTGTAGACCATCTCAATCTGGCCTGCCAAAGGTTGGTAGACATTGCCCAAATCATACTAACGTCACGACTACATTCATTTGACATCTGTAATGCCGAGTGGCTCCACCAGGTAGCGCAGTATATACAGAGATGCACTCACTGGAGTTTGGCTGTCCTCCATAAACTCAGCTGCAACCCTGAACCCTTCTTCAACCAGGGGTGAACCAAACCAAGTAAAATTCACCAGTGATTGCTGAGCAGTAACCTGGGTCCCAGAAGTTATTCTGGTTGATTTGGAGGTGAAAAGAAAGAAATCTGCTTACCTTGGAGTTGTGGATGAAGGACTCTGGTGGGTAAACTATAAAGTGTTGGAGAGTGAAACCAAATCCCTGCAAGTTCTTATGGAGGTAAATGGTCTTAAGGGGGCACCATGACATGCCCTCCACATCACGAAATGAAAGTGGACGGAAACTATTTTCATTGGATGACACCATGTTATGTCTGAGTCCTTGAGCCTATCAATAGGGAGAAAAATTATTGTTCAGACGTTTTGTAATTGCTGGGAATAAAATATACACATTATAACATCAAAAATTACTTTAACGTGAATGTTGAATGATGTAAAAAAGCTTTCACAGTGGTGACATATATAAGTTGAGTAAAAGATAATTCACTTTACTACACTTTTAAAATACTCTACCTACTGCCGCTACTCTAGGACTGCTGAGACTGACGCCCAACCCCGATACACCCATCTGGTTGCATCGACCAAGTTATTCACATGAAAAATTAATGGGGGGATCTTCAGCAAGGCAGCTATAGTATGTTGATGATATTCTAGCTATAATTTCCAAGATAAAATTAATTGAAATTCCTTGATGACGAAAGGGAATCCTGATGGGGTTTTTTTCTGAAGTGTGAAGTTTCATCACGGCAAAGTGGAAAAAAAGCAACATGACAACAAATCTAAATGTAAATAAAAATGAAGTGTTCATTCTCCCATACCAAATAAGACTGACAGAATAGCTCTAGGTGTTGAGAATTGTTGTGGAAATGAAAAAGTTGTATGTAATGGAAACTTTTTTTTTTCCTCCAACAGAAAAATGAAAATTGGGGCTGGAGAAAATTTGCCCAAAGAAGGCAGTACAATGGAAAACCTTCAACACCTGAACAAGAAGAGGCTAGTCCTAAGCAAGGTTGGAAGACTTAATGATCCTGCATGACTGAATTGCTAGCTTGGCCTGACAAAAGGAACACATGGACTTTGAAAATTTTGATAATTAGGGAAACAAAAATTAACCCACGAATCATGGCACAGCGTCATAGAAGAGTCCTTCAAGATCTTGTTTTCTTGTTGGCTTGTCCCTTTAGGGGTCACCACAGCGCGTCATCCTTTTCCATGTAAACCTATCTCCTGCATCTTCCTCTCTAACACCAACTGCCCATATGTCATATGTCAACATCCATCAACCTTCTGTTTGGTCTTCCTCTCGCTCTTTTCCCTGGCAGCTCCATCCTCAGCACCCTACTTCCAATATATTCACTCTCTCGCCTCTGCACACGTCCAAACTATCGAAGTCCCAAAACTTTTCTCCAAAAGATCCAACTTTGGTTGTTCCTCTCATGAGCTCATTTCTAATCCTATCCAACCTGCTCACTCCTAACGAGAATCTCGACATTTTCATTTCTGCCATCTCCAGCTCTACTTCCTGTTGTCTCTTCAGTGCCACAGTGTCAGTGCCCAGAGGAAACCCATGCAGGCACAGGGAGAACATGCAAACTCCACACAAGTGGGTCTGGGATTGAACCCGGGACCTCAGAACTGTGAGCTCCACAGTTTTTCCAGCTGATCCATCGTGTCACCCTAATTAGACATATATAATATATATAGAGAGAACAATAACTTAGTCTGCACAGACCAACATGTTCCTGTCTTCACAAGGATCTTCAACAGGTCTCTAGAACTGGGTGAAGTACTAACGTGCGTCAAATGATCCATCATCATACCAGTCCTCAAAAAAGCAGGTCTTTATGACTACAGGTCTGTTACCTTGAAATCTGTAGTAATAAAGTCCTTTGAACGTCTTGTGCTGTACCACCTCAAGAGCGTCACAGATCCCCAGCTGGACCCACTTTAGTTTGCCTATCGAGCTAACAGGTTTGTAGATGATGCCATCAACATGGGTCTGCATGTCATCCTTGAACATCTCGACAGTGAGGGAACCTATTTAAGGATCCTGTTCGTAAACTTCAGCTCCGCGTTTAACACCATCATTCCTGAACTCCTCTCTTCCAAACTTCTCCAGCTGAGCGTCTTGCCTGCGATTTCCCAGTGGATCCTGATGGCCAATACAAAGCAGGTGAGGCTGGGGAACAGCACCTCATCCACATCAACTATAAGCACCGGGGTACCCCAAGGTTGTGTCCTCTACCCGCTTCTGATGAAATGACTGCGCCTCGAGGCACCCGACTGTCAAACTCCTGATGTTCACAGATGACACCACTTTCATCGGCCTCGTTGAGGATGGCAACAAGTCTGCGCGACAGGAAATGGTGAGAGTGAAGCTTTGGTGTGGCCAACTCAACCTGGAGTTGAACCCTCTAAAGGCTCTAGAGATGCTCGTGGACTTCAGGAGGCATCCTTCACCACAGCTGCCCCTGACGTGGTCCAACTGATCACAGTCTGGTTTGGGGCTACCACAATAAAGGACCAACTTCGACTGAAATGGACAATCAAAACCGCTGAACGGATTGTTGGCACCAACCTACTCAACCTTGAAGACTTGCACGCTATTCAAACTAGGTCCAGAGCAGACAGGATCCTTTGGGACCTTACACGTCCTGGCTACCAACACTTCCAGCTCCTTTCGTCGGGTAAGTGCTATCAATCAATGCAAGTCAGAACTAGCAGGCATTCAAACATTTTTTTCCCTCTGGCAATTACTGTAAGTTATTACATTCTTGACCAGCGAATCTACTTTTTTCTGCCTTGTACTGTTGTTGGGACACACCCTCACATCCTGCTGGTCCAATCAGTATTAGTACTAGTCATATATTCTGGAGACTATCGCATGATTCGTCACTTTAACCTGCTCCCTTTGCGCATTTGTGGTCTTAATAATTTGAACCACAAACAGGTAAGGGTGCTACGTCCAAGCTTAACAATATGAGAGTCATAGACGCACTCTTAACTGTTCTAAATGAAGAAGACTCTGCATATTGCACATGTCTGACTCTTATAAGGATTATGTAATAATAATAATAATGTAATAATGCCTCTTGTTCTTTGTTCTTGTTCATTTGTTTGTTCATTGTTCAGAATGTCATATCAGGGCAGCACCGAATGCCGGAGACAAATTCCTTGTGTCTTTTTCCACACTTGGCCAATCAAGTTGATTCTGATTCTGACATGAGACTGCCATTCGTGTTTATAATCTCACTAAACACTTTGGTTTGGTAAAATCTATACCATCTTTATTATTGTATTAAATAGAAGTAAAGAGAAAAAAATTGAAAGGAGAAGTGACTACCTACTGACAGCAAGATAGGTTCAGAAAGGAGCCATCATTCCTAAACCAGTGTTAACTGCACAGACTGGTGAAAGTCTCCCTAGATTCCGCCTTTGGCCATATTTAGTCAGGAACAGATCACAGGATTGGACCCAAAATGTATGACTCTCAAGCCCAGGTACAGTTAGGGGAGAGTTGTTTTTTTTTCAATCCAAGGTCAATACACGGGCAGGCAGTCCAACCAACAGTGTCAGAATCAGAAGGCAAAGAGGCAAGGTCATAAACAAGGCAGGGTTCAGTACACAGGATCATTGACGTGAACGTGGAACTCCAGCAACGTGACAAAGTACAATGATTTGGCAAACTGAGACACACACACGTGAAGCTTAAATACACTGTCTAATTAGCCTGAATGAGCTGCAGGTGAGGAATCTGCTGTCAGAGGTAGCCGCATCCGGTGCAGTGGCATGGCCACACCTCTGACAATATGCTCCATACCCAAGGCCAATCTTAGATGGCCCAGGAGCCCCAGATTGTGCAACATGGAAGTCCCGGATGAGCATAGGGTCAACAATGAAATCAAAGGGATACACGACTGTTCCTTGGGATATTAGCACTCCGAAACTACAAAATACTGCACCCCGTTCCCGTGGCGGCGCAAGGATAGCAGATGCTGCACTGAATAGATCGTAACCCCATCCACGAATCGGTAAGGGAGGAGAGGGCCTGGCAGGAGGGACTAATAGAGACACCTAGGCCATCTTGAGAAAACTGACATGAAATGTCGGGTGGACCTCATGGACATGGGGAGTCTCAGCTTCATCATCACTGGTTTGACGATTTTAGCCTGGGAGCTATCTTATGGGATTCCCCCCAGAGGGAACGGTGTTTCATCGAGAGCCAGACCCAGTGACCCACCCTGTAAGCAGGGCCTGGGGTCCTCCTATGGTCTGCCGTCGCCTTATAGGAGTGTCCCTGGCACAACAGCATATACCGGGCTCATTCCCAGGTCCTCTTACAGCGTCTAACCAGGGCCAACAGGGACGGAACAGCAGATTCAGGGGCTGGAGTGGGAAACATGCAAAATATGTAATGGGAAAAAATGGTGGATGTGGAGAGTTATGTGAATATGTGCCCCGAACTAGTTTTTCGTTCCAGGTATGGGGGATCCTGGGAGGTGAGACACTGGGACTCCCGTCTCTAGGTCCTTGTTTAAACATTCAATCTGCCTATTGGTCTAGGGATGGAACCCCAAGGACATACTGACCAAGTCCCGAATTAAGGAACAAAACCCCCTCCAGAATCATGAAATAAACTGTGGGCCCTTAGACAGATTATCTACCGGCAACTCACTGACAATGAAAAACATTCAACATTAAAAGTTTGGCCGTATGCTTGACTGAGGGAATTTTTGGCAACGAGAAGAAGTGCGCCATTTTTGAGAATCAATCCACTACCGAGAAATGACAGTTTTGCCCCGTGATGCCGGCAGCCTTGTCACAAAGTCTAGCGCAATATGGGACCAAAGTGACGGCCGATGGAAAGAGGTCGCAACCCGGGAAGATTTGTGATGGAGTGCATGTCAGACACACACCGACAGTCTTTAACATCTTTTATGATGTTGGGCCACCAGAAATGTTGTTTGATAGTGAATTGGGTGTTATCTATGCCCAGATGACATACGGTCTTGTTGGTGTGGGCCCAGTGAATTACACGACCCCTCAAGGAAGTCACTACGGCGCAACAGTTGTCTGGACACCCTTCGGGATGGTGGATATCTTGTAGGGCATCTTTGACTTGTGTCTCTATTTTCCATGTTAAGGCAGATACAAAACGTGATTTAGGTAGTATGGGTGAGGTTCGGAATGGACTTTCTCAAGGGAATGTAATCAGGACAGTACACCGGGCTTGCCATTTTTTGACCCCGGCTAATAGGACAAGACGAAGTCAAAATGAGCAAAAAAAAAAAAAGCACCCACCTAGCTTGACTCTGCTTGAGTCTTTTTGGTGATTTGATATATTCTAGTCTTCCTCAAGACAATGCCTGCATCCTGACAGAGCTATCTTGAGCTTCGTTTTTTTTTGACAGGAACGCACAAGGAAGTTACTGAACATCCGTAGGATTTCTCTGCAAGAGAACCGCTCCAATTTTTCATTTTCTCTGCCCTAACGTAAAGGCCATTACGCAAAGGCAGCTGTAGAACTGCATGGACATGTCAAACATGTTTTTTTTTTTTTTTGAGAATAAGAAAAAAAATCAAGATAACATTTAGATAAACAAAAACAGGGACATTGAGCAAGTTCCGATACATGTCACTGAGAAAATTCCGAAATACAGCCGGGGTGTTCCTGAGGCCGAAAGGCATCAGCAAGTATTCATAATGTCTGGGAGGGGTCTTGAATTTAGTTTTCCACTCATCCCCCCCACTACCAAATCCAGACAAGGTTGTAAGTGTTCCTAAAGTCCAACTTGGTAAATAACTTGGCCCCCTCCAGAAGTTCAAAAGCAGTGGAAATGAGGGAAAGAGCATGCTTGTTTTTAACTGTTATGCTGTTGAGTCCCACTATGGGGGCACAAGGCTGTGCAATCAGTAGGCCGGTCCCAAGCCCGGATAAATGCAAAGGGTTGCATCAGGAAGGGCATCTGGCGGAAAACTGTGCCAAACAAATATGAGTGTTCATCTAAAGAATCCCATACCAGATCGGTTGTGGCCCGGGTTAACAACGCCCGCTCCTGGCACCGATAACCTGCAGAGCGTCGGTGGAAATTCAGCTACTGTTGTTCGAAGACAAAGAAACAGACGAAAGCGAATTCATTGGCAGAAGAAGAAGAAGAATGCACAGAGACAACAACTGAGTGTAGGGACTTTTGAATGTTGGGACGATGAAAGGAAAAGCTCAGGAGTTGGTTGACATGATGATTAGGGTAAAGGTTGATATATTGTGCATCCAAGAGAGCAGGTGGAAAGAGAGTAAGGTAAGAAGTTTAGGAGGAGGGTTTCAATTATTTTACCATGGAGTAGATGGGAAGAAAAATTAATTGGGCGTTATTTTAAAGGAAGAGCTGGTGAATAATGTCTTGGAGGTGATCAGGCTGAAACTTGAAATTGAGGGTGTTCTGTATAATGTGATTAGCGCCTACGCCCCACAGGGAGGATGTGACCTAAAGGTGAAAGAGAAATCCTGGAAGGAACTAGATGAAGTAGTTCTGAGCATCCCAGACAGAGAGAGAGTTGTGATTGGTGCAGATTGTAATGGACATGTTGGTGAAGGAAACAGGGGCGATGAAGGAATGATGAGTAAGTACACCATCAAGGAAAGGGACTTTGAGGGACAGATGATGGTGGACTTTGTAAAAAGGATGGAAATTGCTGTAGTGAACATTTTTTTCCTGAAGAGGCAGAAACATTGAGTGACCTACAAGAGCAGCGGTAGAAGCACGCAGGTGGATTATAATTTGTGCAGACGATGTAATTTGAAGGAGGTTACTGACTGGAAGGTAGTGGTAGGGGAGAGTGTAGCTCGACAGCATAGGATGGTGGTGTGTATGATGACTCTGGTGGTGAGTAGGAAGATTAAGAGAAAGGTAGCGCAGAGAATCATGTGCTGGAAGAAAGGAAGAATTTTGTGGGGCCTTTCGGAGAGAGTTGAGACAGGCTCTCGATGGACAGGAAGAGCTCCCAGAAACTGGAATACTACTGCCAAGATGATCAGTGAGGAAGGCAGGAGAGTACTTGGGGTGTCTTCTCGTCGGAAAGGGGAGAAAGAGACTTGGTGGTGGAACCCCAAAATACAGGAAATCATCCAAGGATTAGGATTAACGAAGAAGAAGTGGGACACGGAGAAGACTGAGGAGATGCAAAAGAAATACATTGAGAGGTCAAAGTGGCGAAGGCTAAACAAGAGGCATATGACAACATGTACACCAGGTTCAACAGGAAAGAAAGACAAAAGTATCTCTACAGGTTGGCCAGACAGAGGGATAAAAATGGGAAGGATGTGCAGCAGGTAAGGGTGATTAAGGATAGAGACGAAAATGGAAAGAATACTTCAAGAAGTTGATGAATGAAGAAAATGAGAGAGAAGGAAGAGTAGAAGAGGCAAGCGTGAAGGAGCAGGAAGTGGCAATGATTAATAAAGGGAAGTTAGAAAGGCACTACAAAGGATGAAAAATTGAAAGGCAGTTGGTCCTGGAGGCATTCCTGTGGAGGTATGGAAGCAATTTGGAGAGGTGGCTGTGGAGTTTTTGACCAATTTATTCAACAGAATACTGGTGGGCGAGAAGATCCCTGAAGAATGGAGGAAAAGTGTGCTAGTTCCCATTTTTAAGAACAAAGGCGATGTTCAGATCTTTGGGAACTATAGTGCTCGTGCACCTACGTCACCGAAGTCAAAGCACAACGCCCAGAGTTTTGTTCAATACTGTTAAACATTTAGAAGGTGATAATAAACGAAGGTATATGGAAAAATGAGGGACACTTGGCATAGAGAATCGATATTTAATGCCAAAGTTGAGGTTTTCGCCAATAAGTAATTGGATTGTTAACCCGCTTCCGCTTGTCTTGGACAACTGGATTTACACATGTATCTGGTGAGTAGGTCGTCGAGAGTTACATGGAAGAATTTGAAAGCGTAGAAAAGTCTGGATGCATATAACTACTTCTTTGCTGGATCTCTTCTCAACGGGGCGATGGCTTGTGAACGCGGAAGTGTGTTTGGCTACACGTTAACCTTTGCCGAAATCCATCGATCTTTTCAGATAGTATTCACTACTGATACCAATATTTAAATAAATGACCCCTGGTTTTAAACAAATTTTCATTCATTGACAATGATTGGGGGAAAAAAAGAGGAGAAGCGAGTCTGCTCCTCTGAAGCGTTTCCCAGGCAGTATTTATAATGCGAAGTTGGCTCATTTGAGAACAATGCGTTAAAAAAAAAAAAAATGTCTGTCGGGGAGACGTTTACTGAAGTTTAACGTGTGGCAGGCAACACGCTTCCATGTACATTGGAGACAACTCCCTGTATTTTTTTTTTAAACATTATTCTCAAATGAGCCAACTTGGCATTATAAATACTTCTTGGGAATTTGAGATTGAGAAGATAAATTCCTACCTGAAATGAAGTGATCACGACACAGTGGTGTGTATTTGGTTGGGCACCTTGCATCACCTTTAATTGCCGAAACCCATCAATCTTTTCTGGACTTTTCAGGTGGTATTCTAAAGAATGACCTATTTGAATATCTGTCTTGTCTGTTGTAACAACCAACAGCACAACAAGTCTCGGGCATTGTGAATATTCTGCTCCGGTCCAATGTCCCCCAGACTGTCGAGCAGTTATTTTTGACCGGCAATATGGTGCAGTGAAAATGGTGACAAGTGCACGAGCTCTATAGAGGAATAAAGTTGATGACCTACACAATGACGTTATCGGAAAGAGTAGAGGAGGCTAGACTCATGACAGAAGTAAGTATCTGCGAACAACAGTATGGTTTCATGCCTAGAAAGAGGACTACAGATGCATTATTTGCCTTGAGGATGCTCGTGGAAAAGCACAGAGAAGAGCAGAAGGAGCTAGATTGTGTCTTTGTGGATCTAGAGAAAGGCTATGACAGAGAACCAAGAGAGGAACTGTAGTACTGCATGCGTAAGTTTGATGTGGCGGAGGAATATGTTGATGGCAGTTGAAAAATGGTGAGGTGTGCCGTAGGTGTGACAGAAGAATTTAAGGTGGACGTGAGACTACATCAGGGATCACCTCTGATTCCCTTCCTGTTTGCAGTGGTAACGGATAAACTGACAGATGAGATTAGACTGGAATCCCCTGGACCATGATGTTCGCAGATGATATCGTGATATGCAGTAAAACCAGGGAGCAAGTGGAAGAACAATTAGAAAGATGGAGGCATGCACTGGTAAGGAGAGGAATGAAGATTAGCTGAAGTAAAACAGTATATATGTGCGTGAAAGAGAGGGGTGGAGGAGGAAGAGAAAGCGAGAGTGGACGACTTCAAATACTTAGGGTCAACAATCCAGAGAAATGGTGAGTGTGGTAAGGAAGTGAAGAAACAGATGCAAGCAGTTTGGAACAGCTGGTGGAAGGTGTCTGGTGTGTTATGTGACAGAAAAGTCTCTGCTAGAATGAAGGGCAAAGTTTATAAAACAGTGGTGAGGCCAGCCATGATGTACGGATTAGAGACGGTGGCACTGAAGAAACAACAGGAAGCAGAACTGGAGGTGGCAAAAATGAAAATGTTGAGGTTCTCACTCGGAGTGACCAGGTTGGATAGGATTAGAAATGAGCTCAGTAGAGGGACAGCCAAAGTTTGATGTTTTGGTGACAAGGTTCGCGAGAGCAGGTTTTGATAATTTGGACATGTCCAGAGCCAAGAGAGTGTATTGGTAGAAGGGTGCTGAGGATGGAGCTGCCAGGCAAAAGTTCGAGAGGAAGACCAAAGAGAAGGTTGATGGATGTTTTGAGGGAAGACACGAGCGCAGTTGGGATTAGAGAGGAAGATACAAGAGATAGTTGAAGATGGACGACCCCTAACGGAACAAGTTGAAAGGAAAAGAAGAAGCTGTTGAGTCCCTGATAAGTAATGGAGGGCGACTCTGGGCCGGTAGAATGTGGACGTCAATTGCGTAGTCCTGCACCCTGCATTTGCCTTGCTGGAGAATGACCACAGATCTCGTGGTCTCACATTCCAGGGTTGGATACTGGAAAACGTCTTTCATCATCCTCACATCAGATACCCACAACCAGCATGTGTCCGTGTTGCAGCTCCATTCGGCCGTGGACCAAGCGTCCTCGCATCCTGTCAAGTGGGAAACGACGAACACTACTGGGCTAACACAGTGGGGAAGATGGCTGCTCGAAATTCAAAGTGAAGCTCGGAATGAGTGATGAACGGCTAAATGTTCCCAGAGTTCCCTGAGAACCATTTGGGGAGGTCGAGTGGTGGACAAATGGCCGTGAGCCAACAAAAGAAAGCAAAGAGAGACCGTAAATATGAGGCCATCTTGCTAGAATGGGTCTTTATGTGTGTGCGATCGATGTATCTGCCACACCTGAATCAAGCAACGAGATGGATGATGGGTTGACGTCATTTTTTTTTTTTTTTTTGCCACGGCATCACGCCATCGACCAAAACTGCCAGTCGATTGTGATCGACACATTGGGCACCCCTGAAGTAGAGCATCCCAGACATAGAGAGAGTTGTGATTGGTTCGGATTGTAATGGACATGTTGGTGAAGGAAACAGGCCGCGATGAAGTGATGAGTAAGTACAGCATCCAAGAAAGTAACTTTGAGTGATAGATGGTGGTGGACTTTGCAAAAGGGATGGAAATGTTAGCAGTGTACACTTTTTTTCCAAAAGAGGCAGGAACATAGGGAGACCTACAAGAGCGGAGATAGAGGCACGCACGTTGATTACATTTTGTGCAGCCGATGTAATCTGAAGAAGATTACCGACTGTAAGGTATTGATAGGTGGAGAGTGCAGCTCAACAGAATATAAAGTGTATTCTTCAATGCTGCTCCAAGGCAACATTATTTAAGAGCTACCCTCAAAGTCTGGACTCCCATAGGTGCAACCAATCCTGACCAAGCAAAAGTCTAAGGAGACATCAAATGGACCTGAAGATAATTAACAGTTTCTCATTAAATCTTGATTCCTGGAACCTGCACGCAAGGAATCACCCATGGCCGTTGAGAAGAAGTGTAAACTCAGCGTTATCAGTTGTCAATGGAAGATCAAATATTTTAATATTTCATGGACACTAAAGAAATATTCTAAATATATGCCTTGATCTCTACATCGGTGTATCAACTTTATTTGCTGTCAACGTTTTCTGAATAACTGAGATTTTGAAAAATGTGCCTGAATATTGACTCACGTGATTTTGAACAGTAAAAGCAACTGATCTGCCACGACCATTTAAATCATTTTTCTCCGTCATAGAAACAACACTTGATGCCCTCCTTCCTTTGCATCGACCCTCAGCGTATTTAAACGCTGTCTCTCTTTTTCTGCCTCGTTTTGCACTTTTGCTCGTTCTGTGAGTTGCTTAGTTTTCCAGTCCAGGTGGTGGCTCACCGCCCAGGTGGCAGTGGGCCACACCCCTCCCTTTTTCTTCTGTTCAGGCTTTGTCACTGCCAGAGACCGAGATGGGAAGGGACTTGGCTTCCCAGCCGATTTGTAGCCAACCGCTAGGTGATCAGATCAGGTAGAAACCGGTATACCTTCAGCCAAAGATGGTTGGTCTGAAGTTGCCCGAAAGGAGGCAGGAAGAGAAACATACATACTGTATCCCTCCCACCACTGGACTACATTTTTTACTCTGTCTTTGTTTTCTTTTCTTTTTTTCCTTTGTCATTATTCTTCTAATCTCAAACAAAGCGGCATTCGTGCCCATGAGGTCCGGGGAAGACTGCTCCGTCTGCGGACATAAATCAGACAATGCAGTGCTTACTAAAGGGAACAACCAGTGCCCAAAAATTTTTGGGAGATTACTAGCTTCACAGAAAGTTGCAACATTGTTCCTCTCACGCGGTCTAAATGCTTTGAAGGCCAATACACATTTATCCTGAAGCGCAGCTACACACATTCTTTTTTCCATTTTCGTACAGATGATTTTCATTTGTCATAAGTTCCTTTCCTTTTTTGTAGTTTGTAGTCATAGTTGTTGGCGCTAGATTCTATTTAATTCCATCTAAAATTTCACTGCACGTCATAATGTGTGTCTAGGTTTATTTTGTATCACCTCTGTACATTGAGGACTCCAATATTTTATGTGTATCCATAAATGTGATCCCAAAAAGTGACAGTGTCCTTTCAGAGGACAAATGCTTATCAGGGAGTGGCCTGAAAACGTTCAACTCAGCCAAATTTATTTACCCACTAATGTTTTCATCCAACCCTACATGGTATTTGCATTTTGTCTTATGTTTTGTTCTTACACATTGTTACTCGCATTTGCAAGGGCCATGATCCTTAGATGGACTGGCGTTGTAATGCTGGGAGACGAAGCACAGCTGCGGAAGGATCAATCTAAGGATGAAGCGATGGAAATGGAGACCATTGTAGTTGCTGAATATCTATCAGATTGAGTGATGAGACTAAAATTTGAAATTGAGGGTGTTATGTATAATGTGGTTAACGCGGCTATGCCCCACAGGTTGGATGTGACCTAGAGTTGAAAGAGAAATTCTGGAGGGACTAGATGAAGTCGTTCTGAGCATCCTGGACAGAGAGAGAGTTGTGATTGATGCAGATTGTAACATGTTGGTGAAGGAAACAGGGGTGATGAAGAAGTGATGGGTAAGTACGGCATCCAGGAAAGGAGCTTTGAGGGACAGATGGTGGAGGACTTTGCAAAAAGGATGGAGATGGCTACAGTGAACACTTATTTCCAGAAGAGGGAGGAACATATAGTGACCTACAAGAGCGGAGGTAGAAGCACGCAGCTGAGAATGGAAGAATGTTGTGCGGCCTTTCGGAAAGAGGTGAGACAGGCTCTCGATGGACAGCAGAAGCTCCCGGAAGACCGGACTACGACAGCCAAGGTAATCAGAGAGACAGGCAGGAGAGTACTTTGTGTATCTTTTGGAAATATCGGGAGTCATACAAGGAAAGAGATTAGCGAAGAAGAAGTGGGACACTGAGAGGACTGAGGAGAGGCGAAAGGAGTACATCGAGATGCGATGTAGGGCAAAGATAGAGGTGGCAAAGGCTAAACAAGAGGCATATGAAGACATGAACACCAGGTTTGACACGAAAGAAGGAGAAAAGGATCTCTACATGTTGGCCAGATAGTGGAATAGAGATGGGAAGGATGTGCAGCAGTTAAGGGTGATTAAGGATAGAGATGGAAATGTGTTGACTGGTGCCAGTAGTGTGCTAAATAGATAGAAAGAACACTTTGAGAAGTTGATGAATGAAGAAAATGAGAGAGAAGGAAGAGTTGAACGGGCAACAGGCGTTGAAGAGGCAAGTGTGAAGGACAAGGAAGCGGCAATGATTAGTAAGGGGGAAGTCAGAAACGCACTACAAAGGATGAAAAATGGAAAGGCAGTTGGTCCTGATGACATACCGGTGGAGGTATGGAAGCAATTTGGAGAGATGGCTGTGGAGTTTTTGACCAACTTATTCAACAGAATACTAGCGGGCGAAAAGATGCCTGAAGAATGGAGGAAAAGTGTTCTAGTTCCCATTTTTAAGAACAAAGGGGATGTTCAGAGCTGTGGGAACTATAGAGGACTAAAGTTGATGAGCCACACAATGAAGTTATGGGAAAGAGTAGTGGAGGCTAGACTCAGAACAGATGTAAGTATCTGCGAGCAACAGTATAGTTTCATGCCAAGAAAGAGTACCACAGATGCATTATTTGCCTTGAGGATGCTAGTGGAAAAGTACAGAGAAGGTCAGAAGGAGCTACATTGTGTCTTTGTGGATCTAGAGAAAGCCTATGAGAGAGTACCAAGAGAGGAACTGTGGTACTGCATGCGTAAGTCTGGTGTGGCAGAGAAGTATGTTAAAATAGTACAGGACATGTATGATGGCAGCAGAACAATGGTGAGGTGTGCCTTAGGTGTGACAGAAGAATCTAAAGTGGAGGTGGGACTGCATCAGGGATCAGCTCTGAGCCCCTTCCTGTTTGCAGTGGTAATGGATAGGCTGACAGATGAGGTTAGACTGGAATCCCCTTGGACCATGATGTTCGCAGATGATATTGTGATATGCAGTGAAAGCAGGGAGCAAGCAGAGGAACAATTAGAAAGATGGAGACATGCACTGGAAAGGAGAGGAATGAAGATTAGCCGAAGTAAAAGAATATATGTGCATGAATGAGAAAGGTGGAGGGGGAAGATTGAGGCTACAGGGAGAAGAGATAGCGAGAGTGGAGGACTTCAAATATTTTGGGTCAACAATCCAGAGCAACGGTGAGTGTGGTAAGGAAGTGAAGAAACGGGTCCAAGCAGGTTGGAACAGCTGGCGGAAGGTGTCTGGTGTGCTATGTGACAGAAGAGTCGCTGCTAGGATGAAGGGCAAAGTTTACAAAACAGTGGTGAGGCCGGCCATGATGTATGGATTAGTGACGGTGGCACTGAAGAAACAACAGGAAGCAAAACTGGAGGTAGCAGAAATGAAGATGCTGAGGTTCTCGCTTGGAGTGAACAGGTTGCATAGGATGAGAAATGAGCTCATTAGAGGGACAGCCAAAGTTGGATGTTTTGGAGACAAGATTCGAGAGAGCAGACTTCGATGGTTTGGACATGTTCAGAGGCAAGAGAGTGAGTATATCGGTGGAAGGGTGCTGAGGATGGAGCTGCCAGACAAAAGAGCAAGAGGAAGACCAAAGAGAAGGTTTATGGATGTGGTGAGGGAAGACATGAGGGCAGTTGGGGTTAGAGAAGAAGATGCAGAACATAGGCTAAGATGGAAAAAGATGACACGCTGTGGCAACCCCTCACGGGACAAGCCGAAAGGAAAAGAAGAAGAAGTACTTGATGAATATCCACAGAGATTTTCTTGATTGTTTTCATGGGAAGTTCAATGCATAGATGCCTTTAACTGTGTTGCTCCATTAATTGGTTGTGCAGCGGTGGTGCACAGAGGTGGCATGTTTACATTCGTTTGAAGACTGGGGGCCTATGCAAGGGGGCTTGAGCAGTTGAGCATTTCTTTTCGGTGATGCTTCAGCATGGATGTACCTCAGTGTTGTATGTGAATTATAGTTGAAAATGTGGACAATACTATCTCCTCCGACCTTCACAAGATTAGTATCAAAAACTGGGATTGGCAACTTCAAAAATATTGAACAACTTCCCCCAACTGTAGTTGTTCCAGACCTGTGGACATGACTCCCCTTCATATGTTGTATTACTGAATATCCATTTGACACTTGTCATGCGGTGTTTGGTTTGTTGCAAAATACTGGCAGACATTTTGTATTTCTAGGAGTATTCTGGAGCTGTTTGGGGTCTTGGATATACAGATCTGGACTCTGGACTTGTTCATGGACTGTCATAAAAGACACTGGACTCTGGGAAAAATACTTTGGACTTTGGATGCAACGTATTCCATCAATGTCACAAACTATACACCATATGGGGGGCGACCATCATATCCCATGTAGGGCCCTGAAGGTGTATGGCTGTAAGGGGATCTAATGGATATTTGTAAGATGGCTTCTCATCTTTTCTTCGCTTCTTAGAGGAGGTTTTCTCTATGGGAAGCTTGGCACCCCCGTGAGGCTACCAAGTCAAATACATAAATTTAAAGCCCCACTGACCTCCCTAAAAAAGAACTACCTTCCAGCAGCTAAAATTAGTATAAACACATGAGACCGCCTGAGTGCGCTCCTGCTGACAATGTCACTTCCTGCTTCTTCTCCAAAACAAATCCCTCGAGAGGATTTTCATGGCGGGAGTTCCAAAAAGCCATATACGTCAAAATCATGTGTAGTGAAAAAACGGATGGGTCCATTGCAGCTGCCTTTTTTTTATGATTAAAACATACAAAAGTCATGCTTTTTGTGTCAGTGGGGTTTTAAGTTCTTGATTATAGGTTAAAAAAAGTTTTTTTTTTTTTTTTGGCTGTCTGATTTTCACATGGTGCCTTGGGGTGATGAGGAGAGGCAGGGCGTTGGAAGTTATTTGGCTGGATTAAATTATTTATTTTTCCAAGTTAGTGGTTAACCTTAAATAGATGCCTTTCGGCATTGTAGGTTTTCCTACAAATTGTAGATAATGGTTCATTCTTTTTGGGGGGGGGCTAATACTGGGTTGTTGTTTCTAACCAGGTGTCACTAGGTGCTTCTCTTTGAGATGAGTTGTAGTAACAAATTAAAGGGGGAATATGTAATTCTAGCATTACTTTAGTCATAATCTGAGTGATAGGAACTACAGTTTGAGCTCAGTAATTTAGAAAGACTTCCTTCCTTTTTAGTTCTACGTCAAAGGAATTCTGGAGCCATTTGGTTGACTGTCAGAGCAAGCCTGTTCTCTGTAGTTAATGACTTGTCCTGGGGTTTATCACCAGGGGTCGTGTTTTCAAAAACATCTGATCAGCGTTTTATTGATTTATTGGCCCTCTTGTTCGATATGGAGAGATTTGGCACCACCAGAAGGCAAAAAAGAGATTTCATAGTTACAGTGAACAAAGGTATTTGAACACCCTGCTATTTTGCAAGTTCTCCCACTTAGAAATCATGGAGGGGTCTGGAATTTTCATCGTACATATATGTCCACTGTGAGAGAGATAATCGAAAAAGAAAAATCTAGAAATCACAATGTATGATTTTTTTTACCTATTTATTCGTGTGATACAGCTGCAAATAAGTATTTGAACAGCTGAGAAAACCAATGTTAATATTTGGTACAGTAGCCTTTGTTGCATTGACAGAGGTCAAACGTTTCCTGGAGTTATTCACCAGGTTTGCACACACTGCGGGAGGGATTTTGACCGACTCCTGCACACAGCTCTTCTCTAAATCAGACAGGTTTCTGGCCTGTCGCTGAGAAAGACGGAGTTTCAGCTCCCTCCAAAGATTTTCTAATGGGTTGAGGTCTGGAGACTTGCTCGGCCACGCCAGAACCTTGATATGCTTCTTATGGAGACACTCCTTGGTTTTCCTGGTTGTGTGATTCATGTCATTGTCATGTTGAAAGACCCAGGGACGACCACTCTTCAATGCTCTGACTGAGGGAAAGAGGTGGTTCCCCAAAATCTCACAATACATGGCCACGATCATCCTCTCCTTAATACAGTGCAGTCATCCTGTCCCATGTGCAGAAAAACACCCCCAAAGCATGATGCTACCACCCTCATGCTTCACAGTAGGGATGGTGTTCTTGGGATGGAACTCATCATTCGTCTTTCTCCAAACACGGTTAGTGTAACTATGACTAAAAAGTTCCATTTTGGTCTCATCTGACCACAAAACCTTCTCCCATGACTCCTCTGTATTATCCAAATGGTCATTGGAAAACTTAAGACGGACCTTGACATGTGCTGGTTGAAGCAGGGGAACCTTCCATGCCATGCATGATTTCATACCATTATGTCTTCGTGTATTACCAACAGTCACCTTGGAAACGGTGGTCATTGACCAAGTCCTGTCGTGTAATCCTGGGCTGATTCTTCACCTTTCTAAGGATCATTGAGACCCCACGAGGTGATATCTTGCATGGGGCTCCACTCTGATTGAGATTGACCTACATGTTTCGCTTCTTCCATTTTCTAATGATTGCTCCAATAGTGGACCTTTTTTTCCCACCAAGCTGCTTGGCAATTCAGCCCTTTCCAGCCATGTGGAGTTGTACAATTTTGTCTATGGTGTCTTTGGACAGCTCTTTGGTCTTGGGCATGTTACAAGTTTGAGTCTTACTGATTGTATGGGGTGGACAGGTGTCTTTATGCCGCTATTGACCTCACACAGGTGCATCTGATTCAGGACAATACATGGAGTGGAGGTGGACTTTTAAAGGTGAACTAACAGGTCTTTGAGGGTCAGAATTCTATCTGATAGACAGGTGTTCAAATACTTTATTTGCAGCTCTATCACAATTTTTTTTTTTTTTTTTTAAATCCTACATTGTGATTTCTGGATTTTTCTTTTTAGATTATCTCTCTGTCAGTGGACAAGCACCTATGATGAAAATTTCAGACCCCTCCATGATTTCTAAGTGGGAGAACTTGCAATATAGCAGGGTGTTCAAATACATATTTTTGTCACTGTACAGAGTACTTGTGGCCACCAGTATGTTCCACATATGGTCATAAGGCGGAATTGCCCCCTTGGCAAACCCAAAGCAACCTCCTTTCCATAGCCAGGTCATAAAGTTTATCTCAGTGAAGACCCAGGACTGAGGGAGCGGCTCTTTATTTTCGTCCAGAGCTGCATAATCTGAACCGTTACTCATTACTCGTACTGGTTGAGACATCTCAATAAAATGAGCCCATAGCTTTGGTCTCCGGAGTGCTTCATGCATCCCACTTTCCAGATTCAAGGGGAAATTTACTTCAGTACTATTTAGAAGAAAGCGACACGACAAACCTTTTATCAGTCTCGTAACCTGAATGTTGCTACATGAATTATATATGAGTTCTTGATCACCTGAGATATTTTGTTGAGCCCAAACACACAAATGACACAGCTAGTGACTTTTTTTTTAATTATTTAACAGTATCTAACATGGTAATGTACACTGGCACAATGCAGAAAACAAAACACAAAGGACAGACAAACAGCAGCAAGGGTGACTGACTTGCAATGTGAGAGTGGAATGAGAGTGGATTGACTGTTGTGATTAATTTAAAACCAAATGTGCACTAATTGGTACTTTTAGTAAATCACTTATTGGATCTGTGTGGAAAAGAATTTATGCGTGCTGGAAGATTTTCCAAATGTTGGGCAGGTCCAGTCTGAAATCGGAACAGGTGCATTTGGTGGAAACGGTGGTCTCCAGAGCGAATGCGTGCTGGCTGCTTTAAAAAAAAAGACCAAAATTCAATAGCTCGAAGTGTACCCAAAACACGTGACCAGGGAGGCGCCAAGGAGGCATTCGGATCAGGTGCCCTAGCCACCTCATTTGGTTCCTCTCAATGCGGGGGAGCAGTGGCTAGACACTGAGCCCATCCCTGATGACTGAGTTTCTCACCCTATCTCAAAAGACATCCTGTGGAGGAAAATCATTTTGCCCCCTTATATCCCGGCTCTTGTTCTTTGGGTCATGACCCACATCTCATGACCATAGGTGAGGACATTGACTGGTAAATTGAGAGCTTTGCCTTTCGAATCAGCTCCCTTTTCACCACAACAGACAATACAAATTCCGTACAATGCAGACACTGCACCAATCCGCCTGTCAATCTCCCACTCCATTCTTCCCTCATTCATGAAGAAGACCCCGACATACTTGAACTCCTCCAATTGGGGCAGGATCTCATTCCCGACCCGGAGAGGGCTGCCACCCATTTCCGACTGAGTAGCATGGTCTCAAATTTGGAGGTGATGATTCTAATCCCTGCTAATTCACACTCGGCTGAGAACCTCTACAGTGAGCATTGAGATTACGGCTTAATGGAGCCAACAAAACCACATTATCTGGAAAGAGCAGAGATGCGATACTGAGGCCACCAAACTGAACCCTGTCCTGCTTGATACCCCCCTGCAGCATTACAATGCTTCCAGATTGGCAGACTTGAGTGATGGTCCCTCCTTTTTAAGAAGGAGTACCAGAGATTGTGTTCTAGTTACAGGGGGATCATACTCCTCAGCCTCCTTGGTAGGGTCTATTCTGCGGTGCTGGAGAAGAGGGTCCCTCAGGAAATCTAATCTCAGATTCAAGAGGAGCAATGTGGTTTTTGTCCTGGCTGTAGACGAGTGAATTAGCTCTATGCCCTCTGCAGGGTCCTTGAGGGTGCATGGGAGTCCACCCAACCAGTCTACATGTGTTTTGTGGACTTGGAGAAGGCGGCTGTTCATTCAATTTACGACCAGTGTCAGAGTTTGATCTGCATTGCTGCCACTAAATTGGGATTTTTCTAGGCATAGTTGGAATCCGCCAAGGCTCCCACTTAGTCAACGATTCTATTCATAACCTTTATGGACAGAATTTCTAGGTGCAGCCAAGGTTTAGTGGGGGCCTCAGGATTGCATCTCTCCTTTTTGCAGATGATGTGCTTCTGTTAGCTTCATCAGGGCGTGATCGCCAACTCTCACTAGAACATTTCATAACCAAGTGTGAACCTGCTGGGATGAGAATTAGGACTTTCAAATCTGCAGCCATGGTCGTCTGTCAGAAAATGGTGGCGTTCCCTCTCCAGGTCAGGGATGACATCCTTCCCAAAGTGGAGGAGTTCAGGAATGGTGAGGTGTTCTCGGCAGGTCTTACCAGAAGGAGACCCTGGGGATGACCCATGAAACGCTGCACGGACTATGTTTCTCAGATACCCTGGCAATGCCTCAGGTTCTGGATGAAGTGGCTGGAGAAAGGGAAATCTCTGTGTCCTTGTTAAAGCTACTGCCCCTGTGACCTGAGCTCAGATAAGCAGTAGAAGATGGGTGGATGGATGGATGGATGGATAAAAAAAGACAAAAACAAGACAATGTTTTGGACAAGCATATGCTGTCAATGAGCAGGAGGCAAGGTACACCCTGAATTGGCTGCCAGCCAATCACAGGACACATGGAGACAGACACTTAACACAATCACACCTAGGGCCAATTTAGAATGCCCAATTAATGTTGCATGTTTTGGGGTTGTGGGAGTGCCTGGAGAAAAGCCACGCAGGTACAGAAAGAACATGCAAACTTCACACAGTGCGGGGCTGGAATTGAACCCTGGACGTCAGAACTTTGAGGCCAATGCTTTAGAGCTGCACCACCGTGCCTCCCGCAAAAATATATATTTAATATAAAAATATATATCTTACTTTCTCTTGTGTATTCAAAATTGCTGTTTAACCAAGCAAAAAATATATTTTATCTGAATATGTGATTATTTAATACCATTCTTGGTGAGAAACTTGACTATTAAAATATTTGATTGCAGCAACCCCTAATGCAGTCACTCACATTTGAAAAATGTACAGGTGTGGTCAGTCATGCCCGCAGATAAAGTTGCGGGTGTGATTAGGAATGTTATCTCACGACCTTAAAATAACGTACTGGATTAATATAAATCAACTGTAAATTAAAAATAAAATAAATTACATAACTAAAATAGAAAACTAAAATTTCAAACTCAGAAATATTAATTTCCAATTTCAACTATTAGTAGAACATGATTCAAAATGGTATTTAAAATTTTTATCAATAAAAATTAATGATCTGACAAACTTTATCTGAAGAAAAGTTAAATGCACTGGCAACTGGGCTATACCCATAATGTTTTGTAAATTGCTGAAAGTTTAGTTTAACATAATTGGCGTTAGTGGCAACAAGCTAGCGATACATTGTAACACATATTCCTGTCGGCAATCGTGATATATTGTTATAATTATCGTAATTTACGGCGATATCCAATGTCAATCCATTGATGAAAGCCAGCATGATAGATGATTTATATCTTCCTAAAGCATGTAGAGGGGAAAAGTTTTCTACTTCAAGATAACACATGCCACGGGGAAAATGACCATTAGAACTTAGATCAAGTCAAAGTAAATCACAATATCCTATGAATTATGGTTAGCGTGGCGGGTGTGGGTGGGGGTGCATGCACACTATGCCGCGACTGCCATAAATAGGAGACCGGCTTGCTAGAACGCGCCTTTATGTGCGTGAGCTCGATGAATTGGCCACACCTTAATCAAGCGACGAGGTGGATGAGGTTTCAGTACGGTGAACTTGCATTTCCTGTTTCCGGTTGAAGACTGATTGTTTAGGAGAAGGCTTGTTTAGTTAATGTTTATGAAATAGACACTTAAATTAATGTCAAGACTACACAAATTAAGCAATGTCTTTCGATGTCTATTTTTTCTACTAGTAACAAATTTACGCGTGTGATTTTTAATCCTCGACTGCAGATTTGGGCTCGACAAATGTGAGTGACTGTAATTAAACAATGAACTATACATTTGAAAGGTCGCTTGCAGCTTTGTTTCCTTTTTTTTTTTTAAACCCACAATGATATTAGTGTCTGTTTTTCTTGGTGTAAAACGGCATTATTGCTTCCAGAATATCTTTAGCAATGCATGTCGAAAGCTAAATGATGCTCCCAAACAGTTTTAAGGTTAATGTTATGTTGCCTCCGATATTTAAAATACAGAATTGGCTTTTTGTGCATTGTATTGTCTGTGCTTTCATCCTCGATCAGGCTGTACCAAGGTGGAATTTTAACATTAAACACCATCTCATTCTGTACTTTCTACTTTGGCTTCAGATCAGACCTTTTTTAGAGAGAGAAAATCTCATCCATTTTCACCACTTTTTCTTCTATTATTCACATACCCAAACATTCATTAAAGCAACAGCACTTCTTATATATTTTTTTAATTTTACCATTATTATCGAGAGTGAACACAAGCAGCATGCTCTCCATAGCCCAGACTGTGTGGGTGTGTTTGTAATTATGAGTGTACCCCTTTAAGAGCCGAAGGGGGCGGAGTCGAGTAAACATGCAGGAGATTTTGTGCTTCCATGTTGAAAAAAAAAAAAAAAAAAAGAGTCAGGCTGTGGTTTACTGCTGGATTGGTTTTCATGTGCACTGAGAATGTCTACACATCATAGCAAATTTTACACGCGTGATTTTTCATGCTCGACTTTGCAGATATGCGAGCATGAAGGCGCGCGAGCGCGGCAGCGCTCGTCAAATGTGAATGACTGCCCTAATGCATTAATCCATCCATCAATTTTCTGAGCTGTTTATCCTCACAAGGGAGGATATTCCAGCTATTATCGGGCAGGTACACTCTGAACTGGTTGCCATGCAATCCCAGGGCATATAGAGACAGACAACAGTCACTCACACAATCACAATTATGGGCAATTTATAGTCTCCAATTAATGCATGCTTTTGGGATGCGGGAGGGAACCAGAGTGCCGGAAGAAAACCTACGCAGGCACAGAGAGACGAAGCAAATGCCACACAGGTGAGGCCGGGATTTGAACCCTATTTCTCAGAACTGTGAGGCCAACGCAGTAACCAGTTGTTCTACCGTGCCCCCTGTTGCACCACTACTGGATGCACTTTTCATTGTTTACAGGTCTTTAGTGTTACATCAAAATTAAGAAAAGTAAGCAGTCATAAAACGTTGTACAGTTTTTCATAGACTACCTGAAAACATACTATTGTGGCATATCATTAATGTAATATTATATGACCCATATTCTTGTTGATTTTTTTCCCCAAATAGCCCGAGCTTTAGTTTTACAACATTAACGGGGAGTAAAAAAAAAAAACTCTTTTAACCACACATTGCTCTTCTTTGGAAAATATTTTCCTCAACTATGCCAACCATCTTTAGGAAATCGGGTATAAAATTTAAGATACATTTTTCAGAGCATTCAGACATGTTTATTGTTATAAAAGAAACAAACCTTTGAAAATACACAAAATTCAGATGCAAAGAATTGATTCTTCTTTAGGGCAGCACGGTGGAGCAGCTGTAGAGCATTGGCCTCACAGTCTGAGCACCGGGGTTCAAATCGCCGGCCCCCTGTGTGGAGTTTGCATGTTCTATCTGTGCCTGCATGGGTTTTCTCCCAAAGACATGCATTAATCAGAGACTCTAAATTGCCCTTAGGTGTGATTGTGAGTGAGACTGTTGTCTGTCTTTATGTGCCCTGTGATTGGCTGGAAAACCAGTTCAGGGTGTGCTCCGCCTCCATCCTGATGAAAGCTAGGATTGGCTCCAGCACTCCCAGGATCCTCGTGAAGATAAGCGGCTCAAAAAATGGATGGATGATTCTTCTTTGAGAGTTTGAAGATAAACTCCTGTTTCTGATACAGCCCGTCTCTGTCGGTGTTATTCTGCAATGTAATTAGAAATGACGCTGATCCAATAACGGTTTTGAAGGTGTCAGTGCTTCTCGTGGCAGAGGCAGCCACCTCAAAATTTTATACGCAAAGCCATTGTCGCCAATAAAAACAGGTCAGATGGTGGAAGACCTGCATCATTCATTAATTGAAAAGTTTGCTTGGGAATGTTTTAGACACATTTCAAATATCCATCTTACCAAAGACAAACATTGCCGTTGTATTATCCTCATGGATCCCAGTTTTCTTGGTGATGAAATCGGGGTTGGCTGTGGTGAAATAATTCTTAACAATGCCAACCAGATACAGCGAGGCTCAAAGTCACTACAGTCCACCCCCACCGAACACCGGAAGTCCCATACATGTCCTGAGGGAGCTGGTGCAGTACCTGAAACCCCATGCATAGCACCTCCACACAGAATACAAGTGCATTGAGCACTCTGGACGGAATAAAGAAAAAGTAGTGCTTTTCATCTAAGCACAATGTCCTCTTGATTCAATGTAACTCACCACGAGTATCAAACGCGGTTGAAGGTAAATCAGCGCTTACCGAAAAAAAACAAAATACCCAAAAGAGACTTCTTTTCTTGAACTCTTGGAGAATGCTTCAACTTGTAGTCTTGTGATTCTGTCGTTGGATCATATTTTACTTACTGCTTTAAGCACGTCCTCAGTTTCCGTATGCTGTTTTTTTTTTTTTCTTAGTCTTTGTTAGAGTTCAGTCATCCCCATCTCAACGATAATTTGGTGACCTCTGATTAATCCGTTCTCTGTGCCCATGATCCATTTCTGTTTTGCTGAATTCTCTTCTCTGATTAGCTGAACTGAGACAGCACAAAAGAGCAAAGGATTGTTGCTGATCTAGGGAAAAAAAAATCCAACGGAACTGCTTCAACATCCAGAGCATCCTGCTCCACTTTAGCTTACTCAGTCTCTGTCAGTCTCTCACTGTCTCTCACTCTCTCTCTCTCATCTATTTTCACCCATCCCTCCACTCCCTATTATTCTGACTGTCACATTCTTTGGATCCTTTGACCATGCAGTCATGCCAATTCAGAAGGAGAGTGAGGGAGAGAGAGAGAGAGTGAGGGAGAGAGAGAGAGAGAGAGAGAGAGAGAGAGAGAGAGAGAGAGAGAGAGAGAGAGAGAGAGAGAGAGAGAGAGAGAGAGGTTAGGTCTTCCTTTTGCTGACATCCGTGCGTTGTCAGTGAGCCTTCATCTTTTTAAAATACAGTATATCCTAGCATTGCAAAATGAACTTTTTTATCGTGATCAGGATTTTGGCTGCCATGATTAAATTACTGTAATTGTGATCTTCAGTGGTATTTACATTTACACAAACGGAGAAAATTCGTAGCACCCCTCTTTTTATCAAAGTAAAACCCACAAAGGTCGGAAAAATAACTTCAACCTGACAAAATTAATACTAATCCAATTCCAATGAAGTTGGCACTTCATTGATTTGATTTGTAATGATTTGCAAGTCTGGCATGGTGGCGTAGCTGTGGTGTTAGCCTCATCGTTCTGAGTACCTAATTGGGAACAGGTGGGTGACATGATTGAGTCTAAGAAGAGCTTCCCTGACTTGCTCAGTCATTTACAAGCAAAGATGGTGTGAGGTTCATCTCTTTGTGAAAGACTGCGTGAGAAAATAGTCATACAGTTTAAGGACATTATAACTCAATGTAAAATTGCAAGGAATTTTGGGTTTTCATCATCTAGAGTCCAAAATATCATCAAAAGGTTCAGAGAATCGCTAGAAATCACTGCATGTACACGGAGTGGTCGAAAACCAACATTGAATGCCCGTGACCTTCGACCCCTCAGGTGGCACTGCATCAAAGACTGACATCAATAGGATATCGTCACATCAGCTCAGGAACATTTCAGAAAACCAATGTCAGTAAATACAGTTTGGTGCTCCAGTATATCATAAGTGCAACTTAAAACTTCTATGCAAAGCAAAAGCCATTTATCAACAGCACATAGAAACAGCGCCAACCTCTTTGGGCTTGAGGTAATTTAAGATCGACTGATGTAAAGTCGAAAATTGTTCTGTGGTGCAACAATACCACATTTCAATTTGTTGTTAGAAATTGGCAATGTCGTATCTTCCGGGCCAAAGAGGAAAAGAACCATCACTGTTATAGACAGAAAGCAGCCAGCCAGCATCTGTGATCGTATGGGGCTGTGATAGTGCCAATGGCATGAGTAACTTACCCATCTGTGAAGGCACCATTAATCTTGTTTTGAACAAACATGCTGTCATCTAAGCAATGTGTTTTTCATGGACATCCTTGCTTATTTCAGCAAGACAATGCTAAACCATATTCTACAAGTGTTACAACAGCGTGGCTTTGCAGTAAAAGAGTGCTAGACTAGCCTGTCTGCAGTCCAGACCTGTCCACCATTGAGAATGGGTGGCACATCATGAAGCGTAAAATACAACAATGGAGACCCCAGACTGTTAAACAGCTGAAGCTGTATAACTAGCAAGAATGGGAAATAATTCGACCTATACGAGGCTTCAACAATTAGTGTCCTCAGCTCCCAATCATTTATTGAATGTTTTTAAAAGAAAAGGTGATGTAACAGAGTGGTAAATGTGACCCTTGACTTGTTGCAGCATAAAATTGAAAGTTAATGATTACTTTGTAATAAAAAAGTTTACCAGTTTCAACATTAAATATCTTGTCTTTGTAGTCTATTCAATAAATTCTAGGTTAGAACATGATTTGCAAATCATTGTACTTCATTGGAATTGGGTTTGTATGATGTCACATGATGCAAAGAAAACTTTTGATAAATTTAACTAGGGTGTCCTGTTTCCAGTACATCACATATTTGGATTTGGAGGTTTATTCATACATTGGATAGCATCATTTTAAAACTTTCCAAAAGCAAGTCACTACAAATAGTATTACTTCACAAATCTTAACATTACAAAGAGGAACCAGACATGATGTCCACTCTCACCAATGATATTTGCAATCTTAATCAAACCTCTTGCTGTCAGTCTTCGTCAGAATGTTAATATTAATGGTATCTCCTCACTAGTGACAGAACACAATTTCAATATATATGCTGATAATGTTTTTTGCTTACGAGAATCCTACTATTCTCTTCAGGCAAGCTCAAGTCTCATTAAAACATTTTCCCAAATAAAGTAGGAGATTATTACTGTAACTGGACAGCATCAACAATACTCCCAATCAAAGCAAAGTCATGGACTCGTGCAGATCAAATCCCAGATTCCCACTAACACAACTTCATTGGAAATGGTTTGGAACAAATAAAAACAACAATGAAAAATAATCAATGGAATCTAGACATTGCTTCTGAATTGTGCTTCAATTATTTTAAAAAAAACATACACATAAAATGGGCCAAAAATAGACAAAAAATATGGTAATGGTAGATTAGATTAAAATATTTAGATGATCGGGACATGTCCTCTAATTTCCATCTCATGTCTTCAATCACTAAATGATTTAGGTCCTGAATACATGAAAGAAATGCTTACGGAATACAAACCCAGTAGAGCTCTGAGATTGACTGACTCAGGTCAAATAGTGGAGCGCAGAGTCTAAAGCAAACATGGTGAAGCAGCATATACTGTAGCTATTATGCTGTACACAAATGGAATACATTTGGCAACAGAGGTGAGGTCAGCCCCAAGTGTGAAATTTCTTAAATCCAGGTTGAAAACTCCTCTTTTTTTCTCATGCTTTTTAGAATACATCCACTTTTTGATCATATTACTTGCACTGTATGCTGTTTTAATTGTCTTTTTTCAATATTTTGTTTGTGATTTTTATTTCTTATGCCATTTTAAACGTTTTATCTCTTTGTTATCAAATGACTTTCATCATGTAAAGCACATTGAGTTAACTTGTGTATGAAATGCGCTATACAATTAAATTTGCTGTGCTTTGCTTCAAATTTGTAACCAGTTGGTCAGCCTGTTTAAAGGGTGTAATCAGTGCGCTGTTAGGTGACATGGTGTGTACCATACTAAACATGGACCAGAGGAAACAAAAGAGAGTTTCCTCAGGCAATCCCAGTTCACTTCAGAGTACGAAAGACGATCCTGAACCCATCTTACTTCCCTGTTCCTTTGTGGAATTCCAAAAAGAGCAATCCATTCCTGGTGGAGGTCTCCGGAACTTATTTCTACCTGATTTAGTCCGCTCACAGGTGCTACAGTGAGTCCATAGAACTTTGGCTTGACTCAACACTTCTGGTGGTTCACCATGGAAGAGGGCACCTGGTCTGTCACTGCATGCATGGTACATGCTCAAAATAAGACATCCTCCCCACCAAGTTTTGGTCCACTTCACCCACGTCCCACACCCAGATGGCGTCCCACATCACCCTGTACTCTTTTTTTTCCTGGGCTTTCCCCATTAAATGGAGACAATTACCATGGTGGATAGGTTTTCTAAACCAGCACTTCCCAAGCTACCATCTGCCAATGAGACCACCTAACTACTGGTCCAGCACATTTTCCACATTCATGACATCCATATTTCCTGGGTTGAATATGCCCATAATTCACTTGTCGAGCACCTCCTTACCCATGTCCCCTTTTCAATGCTACTTAGGCTACCAACTTCCGCTGTTCCTGTGAAACAATAGAGATCGCCATAATTTAGCTTAACATGAGTGCTAATTTTATTATCTGATCCAAACAGGTTCCGCTGCTAGTCATTTTTAATGTCACATTTGGTCCACTGTACACAGCAAACCCTCGCTATCTCTCTGTTCACCTATTGCAGATTTAGTTCATGACAGATTTCAATATGAATCATATTCACATTGCTGAAAATTCACCATATCATATGCATATCCTTGCATTATTCTTAATTGACATGGTAAAACACCCATCGTTCTATTAAAATCATGGGGTGGGACTAAATGAAAATCTGTTGAAACATGTTCATTCATCTTCCATTTCGCCTCTCCTCAATAGGGTTGCAGTACAAAAGCTCAGTTGTGCTGATCTCTGATATTTCTGAGTGTCTCTGAACGTATCACTTCTCCATGCCTGTGGGAAAGTTGAGAGTTTGTTGATTGTGTCCGTCTCACAGTAACCTTGCTTTGTGACGTTAATAAAAAATCTGAGAGAGAATTACATCTTACTGTGTGTCATTGGAAGGCATTACAATATTTTCTGTCGAGTGCTACGATGCTGCCTAAGCAAGCTACCAGCTGGTTGGCAGTTAGCAGTAGAGAATGGCGATAGGAGTAGCAGGGATCTCGCAGTAAAGATGGAAGTTCTCAAACAGTTGAAGTAAAGCAAACAGTCAATAGGTACAGTATATGTCTGTCTCTAGCTATGAAGGCATACATTAATCTTTGGTCCAGGTCAGAAAGAAGGGTGAAAATAATATGTGATAGCTATAATGCTCTTTCTGGTTTTACTGTACACTTGGCAAAAAATGTTAAGTTGTGTCCCTTCATTTTTTGTTTTTAATATTGTTGTGTGGGTGGGAGGCTGAAGCACTTCCAGGATGCTTTGCGTCACTAAGGATGTGACACTGTAACTGAGACTGAGATGTGGACTAATGACTTGCCTGCACCTGTCATTGTGTAGAGCTAGGCTTGTTATTCTGCTTGAAGAGGCACCAAGCATCACCGTCCCCCCACCCCACTCCGACCCCACCAACAACAAGACATGGCGAGCAGCGTACAGGCTCCAACCACAGTCATGGAGAGGCAGAGTCCGAGAGGGATGGCCAAGCTGCCACGCTACAATGGGGAAGGACCACTGATGCACCTCATCCAGGTCCACATGGCAGCACGGTTCAACGGCTGGACAGCGGTAGAGACAGTGGTCTCTGCTGCCCTCGTGTTGGAAGGCAAGGCACTGCAGATTGTCACAGACCTTCAGTCGCAGAAGTAGTTTAACTGGCAAGCACTCGAGGGGGCCCTGCAACGTTTTGTACACTGCAACTATGCTGATAATGCTAAAGACAAGTTTTTCAATCAAAAACAAAGGACGAAGGAGAGTTTGGGCGCCTATGCAACAGACCTTCAGCATCATGATTGACAAGGTGACCCTACATTCAGCCTTGAGGTGCAAGGGGAAGTGCCCCTGCAAGCTCTTGTCTGGGACCTTGGACAACAGCAGCCCAAGCGACATCTTCGCATGCACGTCTCAAAGACATTGCCAAGTCCTCTGAGTAAGGCTAAATGCAATGAGCAAATCTCAAGGGCAGCCATTGTGGTGACGTGAGTGCAAACAATTATGCAGTTCGCCAAGTTTCCGCCACACTGACCGCGATGGCTTTGCAACACAAGAAGGAATACAGATGTTGTACGAAGGGATGTTTTTGCTGTGGCGAAAACCTTTCTACTCCTCCCATGAAGATTCACACTCACGGGTGTGCCTGGGTCGCCTCGGGCCAGCGTATGGACTATAATTACACTGTAATGTCAATGGGAGGCAGTAAAAGGCCTTGGTGAACATGGGGTCCAGCATCTCCGTCATCTGCCCTGGGACCTTGCCTGGCACCATGGGCTCATAACCTTGAAGATGGAGACGCACCTATAGCCAAAATGAAGGGGACAAGGATTTGCACTGTGACCGTGGCCGACAGCAGGTTGACCACAAGTTCTGGTTGGCTCAAATGCAGGACCGTTGCATCATAGGGTTGGAGTTGCTGTCAAAATGGAAAACTGGTTGACGTACCTGGAGCCACGCTGCTACTGGGCTCTGTGGTGGTTCCCCTGCACACAGTTGGTGTACAGGGATTGCAACCCAAACATATGCTGTCATTGAAGGGTGTGCTGTCTCAAAGACCAAGATCCACAGCCAACATCCTCTGACCTCAGACAAGCAATTGAGGAGCTTTAACAAAGGTTTGGACATGGCCCAAAGTCGCCAATTGCAAAAACTGCTAGACTAATTCACTGACATCTTCTCTACGAAGGACAAAGACTGTAAGCACACCAGTCTGGTCCAGCATGAGATGGACGCCGGAGATGCAGCCCCATTTCAGCTCTACCTTCAAAGTCTTTCCTTTGCTAATGTGCGCCTCCAGAGAAGCAAATTCAAGAGATGCTGGAAGCAGGAGTAATTGCGTCATTGTCCAGTACGTGGGCAGCTCCAGTGGTGCCAGTCAAGAAAAAGTATGACACCTGGCGGTTCTACGAGGACTATCAGTGGCACAACAAAATCACGCTCAAGGACTCTTATCCTGTACCATGTATCAATGACGGCCTGGACTAAATCGCCAGGTCTTACTGGTTCTGCTCCCTTGATCTGTGCAGTGGATATTGACAGGTGGAGGTGACCCCAGAGGTGTGACCAAACTGACTGCATTTTCCCTGGGTCAAGGATTATGGCTGTCAGAGTGATGGTGTTCAGACTATGCAATGCCCCGGGCACCTTTGAATGTTTGATGGAGAGAGTAGATGTAGATTAGATTTGTTTTTGTTTTTATGCAGGCATCATCCTTCAACTTTGGTCCGTCTACCATTTCTAGTTTATTTTTGATGAAACTGTAGTGTTTCACACAAACCTCACACATTCATAGTTTAGCCGTACCTTTTGTCATGGACCCATAGATCAGTGGTTAGAGCTTTGGTTTGGTAAACCAGGAGTCGTGAGTTTGTTTCTCACTGGGGCCTCCATTTCACAAAAGGGGTTGTCAGGAAGGGCATCGGCGTAAAAACTGTGCCAAACAAATATGACCGTTCATCTGAGATGACACCTTGGGGCGACCCCTAGCGGCACAAGCCGAAAGACAGGAAAGATGTCAGAACAGGATGAGACAGCTAGTCTGAAAGAATTTATCCATATAGCCATTCGTTTTTATAAAACGGCCCAGCGAGAGAGGGAGTGTGCCTTGGAATCAAAGGATATGCTGCTTGCCGTGATTGCGTCTGGAAAAATGGTAGGAATTGATATCAAAACTGTGTCTCCTCTGGATGTCACACCTGCTTCCTGGCACTCCTTGTTTCTTGTGGAGCCAATGCATTTGGGGGTGGTTGAGGACTTCCATCTTAACGACACCAATGGATGAGATTCGTTTGTGCCTGTACTGCTCACTGCCAGGACACAAGTTTCCCGCGAGCCCAACACAACCATCGGGGGACACTAACAGAAATGCCCCAGAGTGTCAATGAGACTTTTGCTCTCCTAGAACCTTTGGGCAACTCTGTGAGGTAAAGTACGTTGTGTAAGTACCCTCTTGTTGCAGACCCCATTAATGATTCTCCAAGTAGCTTTGTAGCTAAAAGATTACAAATGCAGTGGGAAAACGTCTTGTGGGTATTGCGGTGTTAATCTTCTGTCTCTGGTCGACTCTGGCTCCACCAGTTTTGATAGTTTTGGTCACTATTTAAATGGGTGCCCTCAAACTGTAGCTATCTATCAATCTGGTGTAATATTGCTTCAATTTACAGGTAATCCTCATGAAGGTATACACTTGCGGGCCACGCCCACACATTCAGCACCAATAGTTTTAGGACTTCCCTGGTTGACACTCCATAATCCTAATATCAACTGGGAGACACCCGTTATAGAAAATTTGAGTATTTTTTTCCATGCTAACCGCTTTCCATCTGCAGGGTCTTCCTGTTGGTCACCTGCTCTTGTGGCTCCATCCACCCATTTCCTCAGCCGCTTCTCAAGAGGGTCGCGGGGGTGCCGAAGCTAATCCGAGCTGTCATCGGGCAGGAGGCAGGGTACACCGTGAACTGGTTGCCAGCCAATCGCAGGGCACACGGAGAAAGACAACAGTCGCATTCACAATCACACCTCAGAACAATTTTGAGTCACCAATTAATGCATGTTTTTGGTATGTGGGAGGAAACCGGAGTGGCAGGAGAAAACCCATGCAATCACAGGGAGAACATGAAAACTCCACACAGGCAGGCCCGGATTTGAACCCCGGTCCTCAGAACTGTAAGGGCAACGCTCTACAGCTGCTTAACCATGCCACCCTCTTGAGGTTATGGAGGTCAATTAGACTAATACTTGTATACATACTGAATACCATGATTTGAAAATATTTTTTATTAAGAATAAGGCTAAATTCCTGCCACGGCACCATCTATATGAATGATTGTTCAATCCACCTTCTACCAGACTCACATTTAGACAAAACTAACTTGTACCACATAGCTCAGTCAGAGCAGAAACCTTCAACTTTTCTGTATTTCTTCAGCTCTCACTTTGGGACTCATTTGTCAATTGTCCTCTCCAGTGTGTGTGGATTATTTTTACTGATGAAAAAGATAAAACTCTACAGCCATCTGGTAACTACCGGGGACTGAACTACATAACGGTTATGAACAAATACGTGCTTCCACTCAGCATTCAGCAATTATCTTTACAAAAATTGATTTCTGCAATGCTTACCACTTGTTGAAAATTGAAGGGCAGATTCGTGGAAAAACTGTTTTTCTTTTGTTTAGCTCAATAGTATTTAGATCCCCCCCCCCCTCAACAAGCAACTCAACATGTCCCCGTAGTCTTGCAACGGCTTCTGGAGAACTGGCTGTATGAAATAGCAGGTAAGTGTGAATTTTATTTGACCTCACTTCAGTTTCTGGGGTTCACCATGGCGAAAGGCTAACTATAAGCTTATCCTGACAAAATACAGGTTAGGCTTAGGGTCAACTAATAGACTCCTATATCAACAATTCGAAAAGATTCCTGGGCTTTGCCACCTTGTAAAGGCAGTACATTCGCAACTAAAGTAGTAAAGGCCGAGGGTTCGACAAAGCTTACATCTGCAAAAATACCTTTTCTGAGGAGTGGAGGGGCTGATAAACCTACTGCGCAAATAAACCTGAGCAATAAGTATACCCACACCTGCTTGGTGCCTCTCACTGTGGGCTACTCCAGAGTGGAACAGAGTCCAACCCCTTTCAAGAGGACTGATACCAGAGCCCAAGCGGTGTGTCTGACTATATCTAGTCAGAACTTCTCAACCTCCCTGCCAAAGAGGTGACATTCCATGTGTCAAGAGCTAGTTTCTGTAGCCAGGGATCGGATGGCCAAGGTACCCACCTTTGACCATTGCTCAGCTCACATCACACCCAACCCCTATGGCCCCTCTCACAGGTGGTGAGCCCATGGGAAGGGGGATCCATGTTACACTTTTGGGCTGTGCTCAGCTGAGCCCCATGGGTGCATATGTCTCATGTTTAGGGGTTTATTTATTTATTTGATTGTCAAAATAGGATGGATGTTGTAACAGGTTGATCCAAAATACTGAACCAAATCAACAACAGTATAGCTTCAGAAAAATAAAATTTGGTTCTGGGATTGCCTTTTGAGCTAAATTTAGACCTAATCCCAATAGAGCTACTATGTCAGGACCTTAAAAGAGTTAATGTATCTGCATCATACATCCCGGGAGTCTTGCTAAACTGTTTTGTAAAGAGGAATGATCCAAAATTTGGGTTGATCCTTGTGCACGTCTGATCTGCAACTGGTTGAGGTTATTGATGCCACTCGCAAGTTAACCAGTTATAAAATCCAAGAGTTCCCTTACTTTTTTCTTCCGTCATGTGAATAATTACAACCTACGCTTTTAAAAACTATGAAAAAATGTAATTGCTTGTGTGGTGTTTGTTTAAGCAGACTATTTATTTATTCTAATCATTTAGATGAAGATCAGACTACATTTTATGACCCATTTTTGGAGGAATATAAGAAATTCACATACTTTTTCCTCCACTGTATGTCTCCCTTGGGATCCACCCAGAAGAGCTGGATGAATTGGCTGGGGAGAGGGAAGCCTGGGCTTCCCTGCTTAAGCTGCTGCTCCAGTGTCCTGTACCTGGATATGGATGGATGGGTCTCCCTTTTAAAAAACAATTTAAAATGTTGAAAATGTTTACCAGGCTTTAGTAAATAAGCATCACATCACATGACCAGTTTGTTAACCATGAGCAGTAATGTCAGAAATGGGCACAATTTATTGTTTTCCCAATAGTTAAAGTTGTCAATGTCAATGTTCGTTTTATAGGTTTGGGCCAGCATCAGATTCTGACGGTATGATGACCTGAAGCAAATATATGTAGTATTATGTAATTGGACATGTAAAATTTATTACTTTGTAATATTTTGAGACTTTCTCACGAGATATACAGTGGTACCTTTTCTTATAAAATTAATTCGTTCCAGAAGTCATTTCGTAACGTGAATTTTTTGTAAGTAGAAGCGCTTTTTATATGTAAATAGCCTCACCCTCACTGCCAAAAGTAAGCATTCGAAGTACATAATGTAAAGAATAATACAAATTATGCTAATTTACCATTGGTGTCGGTGGCTCTGTGAATTGAAGGGCGAGTGACAAGCAAAAGGCAACGTGGGGGACGGAGGAGGAGGCAAATGTTTGACAGCCGAGAGAAAACACGTACAAATGTACACATGCACACAACTTAATTCCACTAAGGTCTCTTGGGGCCCATGATGAATAATGATGAATAAACTTGCAATAAACAAGTTTACACAAGCAAAAAAGTTGTACTTTACCAAATGTCTGATAGCATGTGACAAAGTTTGTGCAAGTGCTTACGTCTGACTCAGTGACTCTCGAGTGTTTAAGGGAAACAAAAAGCATCATGGGTAAAGATTGACATCCCTCCTAGCCAATGGGATGCCAAGAAAATGCTACGGTGATAGCTAATGGGAGAGCAGCTCTATCGTGCCACACAAACTAAGATATTGGATGTTTACAGTAGGTTCGGTGGAATTTGGGGGCTGCAAATACAGAGCCTATTTTTTCCTTTCGTATCCTGAATTTTCCTTTGTAATTAGAGACATTATTTTTATGAGGAGGCCTTTCGTAACATGAATTTTTCATTACTAGAGACTTTCGTAAGGAGAGGTACCACTGTAATCGAAATTGCCCCGACACAGGCTTGCGCTCTGGTACCGATCTTTTTGAGTGGCATTTCCGGCAGTAAGTCGAACACGTTTTCAGTGAGAGTTGGACTCCGCAAAGGCTGCCCTTTGTCACTGATTTTGTTCATAACTTTTATGTAGAGAATTTCTCCATGCAGCCGTGGCATAGAGGAGTTCCAGTTTGGTGGCCTCAGTATTGCATCTGTGCTCTTTGCAGATGATATGAATCTTTTGGCTTCATAAAGCCGTGATCAACGCTCACTGGAGCAGTTCACAGCCAAGTGTGAAGCAGTTGGGTGGAAAATCAGCACCTCCAAATCTGAAACCATGGTCCACAGTCAGAAAAGAGTGGCGTGCTCTTTCTGGGTCAGGGATGACATCCTGCCCAAATTGGATGAATTCAAGTATGTTGGGGCCTTGTTGCCAAGTGAGGGAAGAATGGAGCGGGAGAGGCATCTGCAGTGAATCGGACTTTGTATCACTGCGTTATGGTAAAGAGGGAGCTGAGTTGAAAAGTAAAGCTCTCAATTTACCAATTGATCTACCTCCCTACCTTCACTGATGGTCACAAGCTCTGGGTCGTGACTGAAAGAACAAGATCCCGAATACAAGTGGCCGAAATGAGTTTCCTCCGCATGGTGTCCAGGTTCTCCCCTAGCGATAGGGTGAGAAGCTCAATCATCCGGGAGGGGCTCAGTATCAACTTGCTGCTCCTTTGCATTGAGAGGAGCCAGATGAGGTGGCTGGGGTATTTTATTCGGATGCCTCCCGGTCACCCCCTACCAGAAAGAGACCCCGGGGATGACCCGGGGCATGCTGAAGAGACTCTCGACTGGCCTGGCCCTTTCAAATGCAGATTGACAACTGTCATCCCACCGAAAACTGGGAAACGTGCAAGAACCTCCACCTTAGCACCAACTGGTTGTACCAGGTTGTGCCTTACAACATGCCCCAAGAATTCCTCTTAGGCCTTCGCAAGATTGACAGTCAGTTTCCCTGCCAACAGTCTCTCAAAAAACTCTCGAATCTTCTTCAGGTGAATGTTCCATTCCATGCCATAAATGATGACATCATCCATGTAGGCTTTGATACCTTCCGGGCCCGATGTCACGTTGTTGACGAGCCTTTGGAACGTTGCTGGGCATTCTTTAAGCCGAACGGCATCACTTTGTATTGATACAGTCCGTCAGGTGTAGCAAATGCCCCAATCTCCTGAGCATGGTCCGTGAGCGGCACCTGCCAGAAGCCCTTCAGAAGGTCAAACATACTCATGTATGTAGCTTGACTGACGTGATCGATGCAATTATGCACTCTCGGCAGAGGGTAGGAGTCAGTTCATGACAGTGCATTGACGGTTTTCATGATAGTGCAGCAGCGCCAACCACCACCACCACTCTTAAGCACAAGTGCACTAGGTGAACTCCACGGACTGTCACTGGGTTCAGTAATGTCATTGCCCAGCATGTACTGCACCTCCTTCCGCTGAGTCTCACTCTTCACATGATTCATTCGATATGGGTGTTGTTTCATAGGCACAGCATCACCCACATCTACATCATGACTAATTAGGCATCTGGGGCCAGGCACATCTGGAAACATGTGAGAAAAGTCAAAAAGCAAATACAACACTTCAGCTTTCTGGTCAGCTGACAAATGTGTCAATGTCTCATCAAGGTGAGCGAACACATCATAATTGCACAGTTTTGGTGAAGCATTATCACTCAAACTTGACATCGGTAACATCATCAACTGTACAGTCAGTAAGTGGGGAGGAGAGTGTTGTAGCAATACAACTGACTTGTTTGGTTTCAACACTATCATGATATTTCTTAATCATGTTCACATGGCATAACCTTTTGTGCTTACGACGGCCAGAAGTCAGGACAACCATTTTAAAGTTAACGTTATATTGCGTCCTATATTTAAAATACAGAATTAGCTTTTTGTGCACTGTATTGTCTGTGCTTTCATCCTGGATCAGGCTGTGCCAATTTGGATTTTTAAAATTACACACCATCTCATCCTGTACTTTCTACTTCAGCTTGAGACCAGACCTTTCCCACTCGGAAAAGAGAAAATCTCATCCAGTTAAACCACTTTTTCTTTTATTATTCACATACTCTAACAGTCATTGCATCTTAAAACAGCATTTCGTTTTTAACTGTCTCCATTAATATTGAAAGTAAATATAAGCAGCATGTCTAGCTCGTCTTTGCTAACTAAAGCAGCGGTGGTGGACACTGTAACTGACATTGATGGGTTGCGTAAGTACTGCAACATTTATAATTATGACTGTGCGTCTTTAAGAATGTGGGATGGGGCGGGTGTAAGGTAAACTAGGAAAAAGAGAGTGTGGTGGAGCAGAGGTTGTTGTATCAAAAAGAAGGTTTGTGTGCTGCCTAAAAAAATAGTGGCTTCTTCTTTTCAGTTTTTACCGGATATGTGAATTGTGACACTGGATGGAAAAACCAGTCATCCCTCACTCATTGAATCACATTGCAAAATGCCACAAACTGAATAGCTGTATGTTATACTTTATTGTTGTTGTTGTATTTTCTACTGTATTTTTTTTTTTTTTTTTTTGCACGCAACAAAAAAATACCTGGGAAGAGACTGTGCACACGTGCAGTTTAGAGGGAACATTGGCTGACATTTTTTTTTTTTTGGCAAGCCGTCCCGTGATCAACCAAGACTATCTCGACGCATTGAGCACCCCTGCCCTAGGTATTATGTGAATTGTTTACCTTATGTGCTGACTTTGTTTATTTGATTGCTTTTATTTGACTATATGCATCCCGACGGGGGGCACAAACCTGTGCAACCTGTAGGCCGGTCCTAAGCCCGGATAAATGCAGAGGGTTGCATCAGGAAGGGCATACGGCATAAAACTGTGCCAAACATATATGAGCCTTCATAAAACGAATTCCATACCGGATAGGTCGTGGCCGGGGCTAATGACTCCCAACCCCGGCACTGTTAATCTGTAAGGCGTAGGTAGAAATTCGGGATAATGTGGGTCAAAGACAAAAAAAGAGAAGGAAAGCATCTTAGTCGGCAGAAGAAGAAGAGGAATGCACAGACCCTACAACTGTGTGTAGCGACTTTGAATGTTGGGACTATGACAGAAAAATCTCAGGAGGTAGTTCACATGATGATTAGGAGAAAGGTTGATATTCTGTGCATCCAAGAGAGCAAGTGGAAAGGTAGTAAGGCTAGAAGTTTAGGAGCAGGGTTTAAATTATTTTACCATAGAGTAGATGGGAAGAGAAATGGAGTTGGGGTTATTTTAAAGGAAGAGCTGGCTAAGAATGTCTTGGAGGTGAAAAGAGTATCAAATCGAGTGATGAGGCTGAAATTTGATATTGAAGGTTTTATGGATAATGCTGCTATGCTAGGTAGGATGTGACCTCGAGTTGAAAGAGAAATTCTGGAACGAACTAGACGAAGTAGTTATGAACATCCCTGACAGAGAGAGAGTTGTGATTAGTGCAGATTTCAATGGACGGAAACAGGGGCGATGAAGATGTGATGGGTAAGTACAGCATCCAGCAAAGGAACTTTGAGGCAGAGATGGCAGTGAACTTCGCAAAAAGGATGGAAATGGCAGTAGTGAACACTTATTTCCAGAAGAGACAGGACCATAGAGTTACCCACAAGAGCGGAGGTAAAGCACGCAGGTGGATTATATTTTGTGCAGACGATGTAATCTGAAGGAGGTTACTGACTGTAAAGTCGTGGTGGGGGAGAGTGTAGCTTGACAGCATAGGATGGTGGTGTGTAGGATGACTCTGGTAGTGGATAGGAGGATTAAGAAGACAAAGGTAAAGCAGAGAATCAGGTGGTGGAAGTTGAGAAAGGAAGAATGTTCCGAAAGAAGTGAGAAAGTCTCGAGATGGACGGCAAGAGCGCCCAGAAATTGGAATACTACTGCCAAGATGATCAGAGAGGAAGGCAGGAGAGTACTTGGGGTGTCTTCTGGTAGGAAAGGGGAGAAGGAGACTTGGTGGTGGAACCCCAAAATACAGGAAGTCTTCCAAGGATTAGGATGAACGAAGAAGAAGTGGGACACGGAGGAGACTGAGGGGAGGCAAAAGAAATACATTGAGATTCGATGTAGGGCAAAGTTAGAGGTGGCGAAGGCTAAACAAGAGAAATATGACATGTACACCAGGTTGGATATGAAAGAAAGAAAGAAGAAAGAAGGAGGAAAGGATATCTACAAGTTGGCCAGACAGAGGAAGAGAAATGGGAAGGATGTGCAGCAAGTAAAGGTGATTAGTGGAAATGGCGATGGAAATATGTTGACTGCTGCCAGTAGTGTGGTAAGTAGATGGAAAAAATACTCTGAGAAGTAAATGAATGAAGAAAATGAGAGAGAAGGAAGAGTAGAAGATACAATTGTGAATGACCAGGAAGTGGCAATGATTAGTAAGGGGGAAGTTAGAAAGGCACTGAACAGGATGAAAAATGGAAAGACTGTTGGTCCTCATGACATACCAGTGGAGGTATGCAACCAATTTGGAGAGGTGGTTGTGGAGTTTTTGACCAACTTATTCTATAGAATACCAGCAGGCGAGAAGATGAGATGCCAGAAGAATGGAGTAAAAATGAGCTCATTCCCATTTTTAAGAACAAAGGCGATGTTCAGAGCTGTGGTAACTATAGAGGAATAAAGTTGATGAGGTACACAATGAAGTTATGGGAAAGAGTATTGGAGGCGAGACTCAGGACAGAAGTAAGTATCTGCGAGCAACATTATGTTTCATGGCTAGACAGAGTACCACAGATGCATTATTTGCCTTGAGGATGCTCGTGGAAAAGTACAGAGAAGGTCAGAAGGAGCTACATTGTGTCTTTGTAGACAGAGAAAAAACCTACGGCAAAGTACCAAGAAATTAATTGTGGTACTGCATGTGCAAGTCTGGTGTGGCGGAGAAATATGTTGGAATAGTACAGGACATTTATGAGGGCAGCAGAACAGCGGTGAGGTGTGCCGTAGGTGTGTCAGAAGAATTTAAGGTAGAGGTGGGACTGCATCAGGGATCTGCTCTGAGCCCCTTCCTGTTTGTTGTAGTAATGGATAGGCTGACAGATGAGGTTAGCTGTAATCTCCTTGAAACATGATGTTCGCAGATGATCTGCAGTGAAAGCAGGGAGCAGCCGGGGGGACAATTAGAAAGATGGAGGCACGCACATGAACGGAGAGGAATGAAGATTAGCCGAAGTAAAACAGAATATATGTGCATGAATGAGAGGGGCCAAGGGGGAAGAGTGAAGCTCCAGGAAGAAGAGATAGAGAGGGTCGACGGTTTCAAATACTTGGGGTCAAAAAGACAGAGCAATGGTGAGTGTCGTAAGGAAGTGAAGAAACGGGTCCAAGCAGGTTGGAACAGCTGGGGGAAGGTGTCTGGTGTTCTATGTGACAGAAGAGTCTCTGTTAGGATGAAGGGAAAAGTGTATAAAACAGTGGTGAGACCGGCCATGATGTACGGATTAGAGACGGTGGTACTGAAGAGACAACAGGAAGCAGAACTGGAGGTGGCAGAAATGAAGATGTTGAGGTTCTCACTCGGAGTGAGCCGGTTGGATAGGATGAGAAATGAGGTCATTAGAGGGACAGCCAAAGTTTGACGTTTTGATGACAAGGTTCGAGAGAGCAGACTTCGATGGTTTGGACATATTCAGAGGCAAGAGAGTGAGTATATTGGTAGATGGGTGGTGAGGATGGAGCTGCCAGCCAAATGAGTGAGAGGAAGACCAAATAAAAGGTTGATGGATGTTGTGAGGGAAGACATGAGGGCAGTGGATGTTCGAGAGGAAGATGCGAGAGATAGGCTTGGATGAAAAAAGATGATACGCTGTGACGACCCCTCATTGGGACAAGCAGAAAGGGGAATAAAAAGAAAAAAAGTGAAACCGAACCAGTGTGAATAAAAGGCAAGTACTTCTCCGGAACTTCAGAATATGAATGTTTATTGTCAGAAACAAAACTCTCCTCAGAACCAGGAAGGCTGAGGTGCAACAGATACACAAGCATGTGGAGAACTAGTGGACTGATTTTTGTACGTGAGCTTTTTGCAAGCAAAAATCAAGGGACCAGGCTTATTATAATAAGCACAGACGGGACCAGGGTCACAAGAGTCACAAGAAGACTTGGTTTTGTCAGAAGAATATGACTGCTTGTCAGAAGAATTTGAACCTGCCTTTTCACCTCTTGACCCTATAGGATAAGCAGTGTTTCCCGATGAAAAGTCCTTTTGGCGAAAAAACTTGGAATTGCCAGGAGACTGAAAAGAACTCTTGTGAGTAAAAAAAACTGCCAACACTGCTGCATCGTGTAAGGCTTTAACATTCTGTTCATCCAAATAAGTCCTGAGATCAAAATGAATACACTGCTTAAATTCTCCATCAAAACTGATTGCTTCAAACTCTGCCAATCTGAAACCTACCTATCAAACAGAGTTCCCTTTAACCTAGAAAATGCTACAAAGCTCTCATTGTCCCTTTTTTGAGTATTTCAAAATTTCTGACGGTACACTTCGGGTACTAACTCATAAGCTTCCAGTAAGGTCTTTTTGACAAAATCAGAAACCGAACTCTGCTCGACAGAAAGGGCCGAATATGCATCCTGAGCTTTTCCCTTTAAGACTATTTGCAAGAGTATAGTCCATGACTCTTTAGGCCAGACATCTCCAAAGTCCGGCCCCCGGGCCAATTGCGGCCCGTGGACAAATTTTTACCGGCCCGCGGCCTCTATCATGAAATCAATAATATGCGGCCCGCCAGCACTGTTGACCACAGTATAAAATACATGTGTACAAAAAGCTATTTTTCATATTTTTCATTTCACCAGAAGATGGCAGTAGCCCTGTGGCCGCACTCTGGCCGCCGTGACCCTTGACCTTGCGTGATCGTTTCAGCCCAGCCCATTTCTAACATGGCGTCTGTAAACAAAAAAAGGAAAGTTGACCGCGAGGGCCGCCGCTTCCAGGACAAGTGGAAATTTGAGTATTTTTTCACTGAAATACGAAACAACTGTGTCTGCCTAATTTGCCAAGAGACTGTGGCTGTTTTCAAGGAATTCAACATCAAGAGGCACTACCAGACGAAACATGCTAGCTACGACAAGCTAACTGGGAACAAACGCGGTGAAAAAGTGAAGCAACTGGAAGCTGTTTTAACGGCACAGCAAAGCTTTTTCACAAGAGTCCGTGAGTCAAATGAAAATGCCACAAAGGCAAGCTACGAAGTGGCAACGCTGATTTCAAAGCACTGCAAACCTTTCACCGAGGGTGAATTTATTAAAGACTGTGTAATGAAAATGGTTGAGAAAATTTGTCCCGCGAAGAAGCAAGAGTTTGCCAATATTTGCCTGGCTCGTAATACTGTGGTACGGAGAATTGAAGACGTTTCATTAGATATTAAGAGACAGTTAGAGGCAAAAGGAACTGAGTTTGACTTTTTCTCGTTAGCGTGCGATGAAAGCACGGATGCGTCCGACACCGCTCAGTTACTGATCTTTTTAAGAGGAGTGGACAATGACATGAACGTGAGTGAAGAGCTTCTGGACCTCCAGAGTCTGAAGGGCCAAACAAGAGGAACGGATTTATTTGTTTCTGTTTGTTCCACCGTAGATGACATGAAACTACAGTGGAATAAAGTCACCGGGATTATTACGGACGGCGCACCTGCCATGGCTGGCGAGCGGAGTGGATTATCAAGCCTTGTCTGTAACAAAGTCAGCGAAGAAGGAGGCAGCGCTATTAAACGCCACTGTATTATTCATCAAGAAGTTCTCTGTGCCAAATATATGAAATATGATAATGTTATGAAACCGGTGATAAAGACTATTAATTATATTCGCTCCAAAGCGCTGTGCCACCGCCAGTTTCAACAGTTTCTTCTCGACATCCAGGCTGAATACGGCGATGTTTTGTATCACACCGACGTAAGGTGGCTCAGTCGGGGGTCTGCGCTGCAGCGCTTCTTCTCTCTCAGGGAGGAAATTGGACAATTCTTGACTAAAAAGGGACAACCCATGCCACAATTAAATGATCCTGTTTGGCTGGCTGATTTGGGATTTTTAGTTGACATAACGCGACATCTGAATGCGCTGAACACAAGCCTTCAAGGGCAAAATGCAGTGGTAAGCCAACTGTATTCACACATCAAAGCTTTTCGGACCAAGCTGCTACTTTTCCAAAGACACCTGTCACAGGCGCAGCCCAATACCGCACATTTCCCGTCGCTGCAGGAAATTGTGACCAGTTTCCCACAGATCAATATCAGTGCACAAATGACAAAGTATGCAGCAGACATCTCATCTCTGGTTGAGGAGTTTCAGCAGCGCTTTCGGGACTTTGCAGCTATTGAAAAGGAGATCACGCTTTTTTCCTCTCCTTTCTCCGTGGACCCTGATGACACTCCAGACCACCTGCAACTGGAGCTCATTGAGCTGCAGTGTGACGCCGAGCATCGCAGTCGGCACCAACAGCTCCCTCTTGTCAACTTCTACCGCCAGCTGGATGAAGGCAGGTTCCAAGCAATTCGGACATTTGCTAAGAAAATGCTGAGCTTGTTTGGCTCCACATACGTGTGCGAGAAGACATTCTCCGTTATGAACATTAACAAGAGCCGCATGAGGACGAGACTGAGGGACTCTCACCTGCGTGACGTCTTGCGCATCAAAACCACTGCTCTTGAGCCAGACATGGACTACATACTGCAGTCAAGATCCCAGTATCACCCTTCACATTAGTGCAGGCAAGACCTTTGTTAAGTCCTCTGAGTTGAATAAATTCTTAAATCTCAGTTAATTAATTTTTTTGTGATGGTCAAAATCACAGTTTGAATATGCAGTGATCATTGTTTTGTTTTCAGCACTTTTCCTACAGTGAGCATATAATAGTGAATAATATGTAATGTTTCACATGAACTTAGATATCCTTTATAGTTTTCTTAATTTTTTGTGGTTTGTGATTTCGGTAAAAACCTAAATGTAAAAAAAAATGTAAAAGTAAAAGTATGCCATTTGTAATTAAATTAAAAAAAATCCCAAAAAGTTAATTTGTATTTAATGTTAATGGTTCAAAGAATGTCAGGCTAAATAGTCGGCCCCCACACATTTTCACCTTACCAAATCTGGCCCTCTTTGCAAAAAGTTTGGACACCCCTGCTTTAGGCCACTTGAGGTTTTCAGCAACTTTCTAGAAGTAGAGGAAGTACTTATCACCTTCTTTCTCATTGAAAGGAGGGACCATTTTGGCATACTGTGTAATATCAAAAGATGAAGAACTAATTGAATCAGAGGACCTTTCAAAGTTTCTTAAATTCAATCTCTTTGGCAAATTCATATTTTCCAAGTTCTATGTCTTTCCTTGATAGTTGAAGTTGTAATTGCAGTTTCTGTAATTCCAAAATGTCTGATGGTTCGTCTTTTACCAAGGCCAAAAAATCAGGAACAAAACATTTCTCACCAAAGGAATGACTCGGAACAGTTTTCAAAATTTGGGATTTTCTCATAACACATTTGGCATCAAGTCGGAAATGACGAGCAAGTTGCAAAAGATCAGACTTGCGCAAATCACAGAATGATCTCGGGGTAGGGACCTAATAAAATGCTCAAGTTTAAACTCGATGTTGCTGGCTTCACAGTTTAAGTTGCAGGTATGCAAAAAACATTAACAAATGCTTTAAAACATATGTCTCAATTGTCAAATGAATTCGATCCCGGACGAGTCTCCACTTTTGTTACTTGTGAATTTAGACTAAAATCCCCTTGCTCAAACCAGCAAAATATGACAAAGCAGTTGTAATTGTGTTTACGATAATTTAATCACACACACAACAATACAACACAAAAACTATAAAACAAGTAACAAGAAATAGAAGTTCAAAGACCGAGTATTCGTGCCAAGCTACGACTAGTCTCCAAAGTTGAACAACCAGGCAAATGTTCTTTCCAGCGAATATTCCAAGTTAACAAATGTTCCAGAACGGTCCAAGGACGAAAGGCAGAATGCAGTGTGGCGTGTAGGCAGTGGTAAGAAGCTCCGTGGAGGGTTCTTCTCGTCCTTATATACAAACAGGTACACTGTGTTCTAACTATGTTTTGTTCCCCAGCCTCGTTTTTGGAACACCCATGTAAAAAAGGGGCATTCGAAACTGTCATGGCCCTGCCGGTCCCCGAGGCGGCATGCACCTGCTGCAATCGGCAGAGGCGCACACCTGCCGCAATCAGTGGAGCCATACACCTGTGCCTCCTCTCTAGTAATTACGTCCCAGTTATATAGAACCACATGTACGGTCTGGCCTTTGTCAGATCGTTCCTTCATGCCTCGTTCCCGCACTCTCGTAATCCCGTTCCTGATTCCTGTGTACACACTCCTGCCTGCCCACTGACCTGCCTCCTGCGCCTGACATTCTTGTTACTGCTGCTCCCGTTGACTGCCTGCCCGATCCCCGACACTGGACCGAAAAAACACTTTTCCCGAACTGCTTCTGCATCTCCCGAGTCGTGCATTTGGGTCCAACCCCGTGTTCTGGTCATGACAGAAACCAAATAAATAGAGGTGCTGAGGAGAGGATAATCAGAGAGTGTAGTAATGAATTGTACGAGACAGTTACTCTCCTCTCTCCTCGCGAGCTGTCAAACTTGAACTAATGTCTTTGGTTCTTTTTGTGTCCTATTAAAAATGTCTGAAAGGAAAACCTAGATATACATATTTTATATATTTAAATATATGGTGTTTGCATGTTCTCCCTGTTCCTGCGTGGGTTTTCTCCGGGCACTTCAGTTTCCTCCCACAGCCCAAAAACATGCAACATTAATTGGACACTAAATTGCAGGCATTAGCATTTCACGGAAACGATCGTTCCGTTACCGTGTCGTTACCCAGCCTGAGAAAACACGGAACCGAAAGGCCGTTTCCTGGATCTCAGGGCTTACTTTTAATAAAATTCGCACATGTGGAATGTAAAACAAGTTCTCAACGAAATACAAAGATCTGTATAAAACAAACCTACCCCTTTATTTTTAATTATTAAAACGCCCAGCTTTAGCAGTGTGGTTTACAAACAGCACCGGTTTGCTACGCATGCGCAAGGTCGAGTTATTCATATCCGGGTCACTCAAACGCTAGTCAAACTTGTCGGTTGCTAAGCGTAAAAGACAAAATGCTCATGCCTGCTAAGGCTTTATTCTGAAGTACATGTATAAACCGGTTCCCATGAGCATTATCAATAGGAACCGAAAAATCGTTTCCCGCCGTTTCCCAGGACAAAAATCAACGGAACCGAAAGATCGGTTACCATACTTGCCGAAATCCTCATGCCTGAAATTGCCCCTAGATGTTTTTGTGCCTGTGACTGTTGTCTGTCTCTATGTGCTCTCTGATTGGCTCGCAACCAGTTGCAGTTGTACAGACAACAGTCACACTCACAATCACTCCTAGGGCCAATTTAGTCTCCAATTAATGCATGTTTTTGGGATGAGGAGGCAAACTGGAGTGCCTGGAGAAAACCTACGCAGGCACAGAGAAAACATGCAAAGCCCACACTGCCTGGATTGGGATTTGAGGATTTGAACCTTGGACCTCAACAGTGAGGTCAAAAATCTAACCAGCCGGTTGGTAATGCATTAAAAGAAAGCATATTTTTATTTACGAGTCATTAATGCTGATTTAATCAAATACCACCAATCCTAACTGAAACAAAGACTTTCGGATTTGTTAAAAAAAAAAAAATAATAATCTGTGATGAGTCCACAAAAGGTGAAACATAATATAGCAAGATATTACTGTAGTTACATTGTAACTTATTTGTTCAAATATTTGGCTGCCAATCAGTTTTGTGATTGAGAGGTTATCAGTCCATTGACGACCAAACAAATCAGAATGGCTCTACCTTTTCTGGAGTCCTGAACAGTATAAGCGTATTAATACTTACTTTGATAGATGGACGATTTAACAGTTTGTCATCCCTCATTTCACCAGTGATCTGAAATTCTGTACTGTGCTTTCATGACCTATCACATCAATTGCCGGTTAGATAAGAGCTTTGTGAGTTCAGAGTGAGGCTTTACAAAATTCTACACACATTTGTGTCACAGGAATAGAGCCACAGTCTTTTTTTTCATCTTCCTTTAATATTCAACCATAAAAGTTTCACTGTGGTAACTAAAAAAATACTTCTGTGTGGTCTCCATGTTATCCCCCGTGTTTGCATAGGTTTATGCTAATTACTACTTCCAAAGTCCAAAATGTCTCTGAATGTTGAATATATCTTGTGACCACTCCAGGATGTGAGGTGTCTCTCACCTAAAGTTACTGTTAGACATCTTCACACCAAGCCGTCCATCCCCTTCAGAAACACCAAAACACTACATACTACAGAAATACTAAATACTGTCCATCACCCTTTCCTAATTTCCTAGCAACTCACCAGAGTTATCAACCTCTTGACACCACAGCTGATGGTCTAATATCCAAATACTGTTGCAATATGCCTCAGACTTGAGTCTGGGATGTCTCATATCTTCTGCGTCTACATGTTCTTGGGAATATGAAGGCCACGCTAGACTGGAACGGCTCTTTTGACAGTCTGCCCTCTGATGTTCAAACAACAACAACAAAAACGAACAGCTACGGATCACTTGAACCACTCTTTCCTGCTTTCACTTAAAACTTTGTCGTGATAGCCTTTACACAGATTTGATTTGTTTGATTGGTATTTGGCTGATAATCAACATTTTGATTTTCAATAATTATTATTTTTTTTTTAAATCATGTCGGCAGTATTGGACAGACAAAGCCAGTGATGTCATTCACTTCAGCGGATGACAAATGGGCAGTCAGAGTGAGGCAGCACCGTGCAGGAAGAGTAGGGAATTAAGTGAGCTGAGCAATTCATTCTTGAATAGGTGCACTGAGGAACTGAGGGATTCTTTTCCTGAAGTGGTGTACTGAGGAACTGAAGAGTGATTCATTCTGGGGAGCTGCTTCAGCGAACTGAGTGATTCGGTCACCAAACTGGTATGCTGAGGAATGTGAAGAGTAATTCATTCCCCTGTGATTCACTTGCGTTTACCAGAAGAACGACATACTATGTAGTGAGTGTATGCATGAGTAATTTTAACAGCAAAGTTTGATGTCCTCATGGGGATAGCTCTCGCTAGCAGCCATTTCTTCAAGCTAATGGCTAATTTTGAGTCGGTCAATCACATAAAAAACAACATATTTAAAATAAATGTAAATTAATAATAAATGTCTATATGCACACATATACATAATTCCTTCTGTCTGTAATGCAATTATAAAATCCCTTTTTATTTAATAATTACATTATTATTATTATACATTAAACGTATATAATGCTTCTCAACACTCGAGACACTTTCCACTAATAAGATGATAACAGTAAGGCGAGTGAGCAGGAAGGCACACTGGGTGGCAGATCCTGCTGTCAGCAATGCTGTGCAGAGGAATGCAGCAAAGTCACACCAGCTGATGAGAACCTAGATGGAACTCAGGGGACGTGAAAGGATGGTCGCTTGCTGAGTTTTTTTTTAAATTATTAATCTCCCCGCATTTGCTACTTCAAAATACACAACAACAACACGTATAGTGCTTTGGTGAATGTGTTGAGTAAACATGAACCTCAGGGAAAGGTCATAAATGGAATGAGGAAGCACATACATTTTTTTAATGGAAAAGAAGTGAACGATTCAGTAAATGTATCTTTTGAACAAATGTTTTTTAAGAACTGATTCAAGTGATTCAGTATACTCAAAAGAACTGTCATGCCCATCACTACTACCAAAGAAGGAAAATGGGGAAGGTTTTACCAGAATTGAAGCAAGCACGTGTGAGGCAAGAAAAATATTCTATAGCACAGGTCTCAAAGTCAAATCCGGTCCACTACATGATTTTATGTGGCCCATGAAGGCAAATCATGTCTGAAATTTCATGAGTCCTGTGAAAATCTGTCCCAAAATTTAATTGTAATATCAATGAAAAAGTAAGAATTATACAAGCATTTTAGCAGTGTTTCAAACCTGAATAATTGTGGAAAAAACGAATTTCCCTTGATTTCTGATTCCAAAAGTAGTTCAGAAATTTCAGGTGTAAATATGATGAGGGGATTAAAATTTTCACTGTCATAACGGCACTCTGTAGGAAACTGTAACTACAATGTGACCCGCGACAAAAGTGAGTTTAACATCCCTGGTCTATAGTATGAGCAATGTGAAGAGAGTGGTGACAAGTAATGTGAAAGGAGTGGTGGCGAAGCCTCGACTACAGAATCAACAACCACCGCAAAGCCGTTGCACCGGGAACCAGTATCAGGATCTCGTGAAGTAGAGCCTTCTAAATAAAAGACCTAATCTGGATTTTGCAAGGGCATATTAAAAAGGTCAACACGAAGTGTACATAAGTGCTGTAATTCCGCTACACAAGAGTGAAGCTCCACCTCATCAGGAAATGGCATGAGAGTAAGCAGGGTTGAGTTTTACAACATCGTACTGATAGATGAGAAAGGCCCAACAATACCGTCTTGTATCTGAGCCAATGTGCTGTAGACAAATGTGATTGGCATTGCTCTTGCAAGATAGAACTTACAGAGTCGGGTCCCATACCCCACATAGTCACATGTACAACTTCTTCACAGGCTTCCACCACATGGAGGCACATAGGAAGACCTCATGCAAGGCACACTGGAGGTGTTCAAAGGCACTAGTAGCCTTAGGTGTCCATTTAACATGTGATGAGGAAGTCAGTGAGCTGTCCAGTGTGAGAGAACTCAATTTGGGATGAAATGTCTAAAATAAGAGCAGATTCCCGACTTCTATTTCTTTGTGAATGGTTTGGAAGTGTTTACAATAGCCTGAAGTAGAGCTTAAAAACCATTTTCCCTTGAGAAGTGAGGATGTGTTCAAGAAACTTGACCTCTTGTGATACAAACTGCAGTTTCAATAAGGATGCTTTGTGATCTTTTGACGTGAGGTGTTTTAACAAAGCACTCAAATGAGACTCACACTGTTCTTTTGTGGGAGCAGCACTAAACAAATCATCAAATTATGGTAGCAGAAGGTAGGTGTAGGTGTGTGTGTCAATGACTTAAGACTGAGTGAGAGTGCCTCGCAGAAGAGGGTGGGGCTACATGTCAAACCTTGGCACAAGGGCGTCCAAGTCTACTTTTTCCCTTTGAAAGTGACAGCAAACTAAAATTGTGAACTGCCACAGGGAAAAAAATGCATTAGAAAGGGCAACAACTGAAAACCACTCCGTGCCAGGTGGAATTTGGCTCAAAACGGTATAAGGGTTTGGCACACAAAGAGCCACACAATTTCTTGTAGCATTAAAAGCTTGCAAATCTTAAACAAAATGCCATTCGGTTGGCTGACGTTGAGGTCTGAATTTTTCAGTGTTTGAATGGGTGAATTATCACATTGTACAATAATTCCAGCTTTGAGCAATGCTTCAAATATAAGTCGAATACCGTCAATGGGTATAAACGCTCAATCAGTCACATGCTGAAATCGAGAAACAAACGGGGCCTACATCCTGCCGTTTTGCTGCAGGTTATTTTGCCAAAGAAATGTGCTGTGCTGAACAGACAGACACCTGCCCTGGTTTTAGTGAGACAAACACTGCGCAAAGGTCTTTGCAAAAAATGTCACTGATATGAAAGGAGTCATCTAGGTCTCTGTAAAAAGTCTCGAAATGCCGGTCTGGTCCGTCATGCACATGTCGTAAAATGTGGCTGCTCATTATGTCAAAACCGTGAGAAAAGAACTGAGCCACAAATCTTCTAGGTGCTAATTGGCCTGCTGATTCCCCAGTGATAAATGTATTGCGGGTTTTTGGGACTGAATCGAATAAATGATTCCACATCATCAATTAATACTGTCAGGAGTGGATTTCATTATCAATCCCAATTTTATCATGAGATGCCATACCAACAAATTGATTAGACATGTGGATGATACCACAATTGGATGCTTAAATGGCATATCTGGTCCAAAGCCATGCAATGCACATGAAGCAGGGTGTGTAAATTTAACTTTTGTGAAAATCTCCATTCGCACACTTTGAGTAACAGGAGGCCATTATTACAAAATTTGAAGCTCCCGAATCGACAAGGCAAGTAATGAGTGTCTTATTTACCAGTCAACTGTGGGAAAGTTTGTGTCGGCAGCACTTTTCCAAAACTTGTGAATATCTAGTGGCTGAGCTGCAATTTCTTTATGTAAAGCAATAATCTTATCTTGAATCTCAGCATGCAATGTATCAG